>NC_069500.1:1399160583-1399248083 GCF_027579735.1 Bombina bombina
CTGACGAGACGCCATCAGATCCATGTCTGGAATGCCCCATAATTGAGTTATTTGGGCAAAGATTTCCGGATGGAGTTCCCACTCCCCCGGATGGAATGTCTGACGACTCAGAAAATCCGCTTCCCAATTTTCCACTCCTGGGATGTGGATCGCAGGCAAGTGGCAGGAGTGATCCTCCGCCCATTGAATTATCTTGGTCACTTCTTTCATCGCCAGGGAACTCCTTGTTCCCCCCTGATGATTGATATATGCAACGGTCGTCATGTTGTCTGACTGAAACCTTATGAATTTGGCCTTTGCTAGTTGAGGCCAAGCTCTGAGAGCATTGAATATCGCTCTCAGTTCCAGAATGTTTATCGGGAGAAGAGACTCTTCCCGAGACCATAGACCCTGAGCTTTCAGGGATTCCCAGACCGCGCCCCAGCCCACTAGGCTGGCGTCGGTCGTGACAATGACCCACTCTGGTCTGCGGAAGCTCATTCCCTGTGACAGATTGTCCAGGGTCAGCCACCAACGGAGTGAATCTCTGGTCTTTTGATCTACTTGAATCGTTGGAGACAAGTCTGTATAATCCCCATTCCACTGTCTGAGCATGCACAGTTGTAATGGTCTTAGATGAATTCGTGCAAAAGGAACTATGTCCATTGTTGCAACCATTAATCCTATTACTTCCATGCACTGCGCTATGGAAGGACGAGGAACAGAATGAAGTACTTGACAAGAGCTTAGAAGTTTTGATTTTCTGACCTCTGTCAGAAAAATCCTCATTTCTAAGGAATCTATTATTGTTCCCAAGAAGGGAACTCTTGTTGACGGGGACAGAGAACTTTTTTCTTTGTTCACCTTCCATCCGTGAGATCTGAGAAAGGCTAGGACGATGTCCGTATGAGCCTTTGCTTTGACAGGGACGACGCTTGAATCAGGATGTCGTCCAAGTAAGGTACTACTGCAATGCCCCTTGGTCTTAGAACCGCTAGAAGGGACCCTAGTACCTTTGTGAAAATCCTTGGAGCAGTGGCTAATCCGAATGGAAGTGCCACAAACTGGTAATGCTTGTCCAGAAAAGCGAACCTTAGGAACTGATGATGTTCCTTGTGGATAGGAATATGTAGGTACGCATCCTTTAAATCCACGGTAGTCATAAATTGATTTTCCTGGATAGTAGGTAGGATCGTTCGAATAGTTTCCATTTTGAACGATGGTACCCTGAGAAATTTGTTTAGGATCTTTAGATCCAAAATTGGTCTGAATGTTCCCTCTTTTTTGGGAACTATGAACAGATTGGAATAAAATCCCATTCCTTGTTCTCTTATTGGAACTGGATGTATCACTCCCATCTTTAACAGGTCTTCTACACAATGTAAGAATGCCTGTCTCTTTATTTGGTTTGAAGATAATTGAGACCTGTGGAACCTTCCCCTTGGGGGTAGTTCCTTGAATTCCAGGAGATAACCTTGAGAAACTATTTCTAGCGCCCAAGGATCCTGAACATCTCTTGCCCAAGCCTGAGCAAAGAGAGAAAGTCTGCCCCCCACTAGATCAGGTCCCGGATCGGGGGCTATCCCTTCATGCTGTTTTGGTAGCAGTGGTAGGCTTCTTGGCCTGCTTACCCTTGTTCCAGCCTTGCATTGGTTTCCAGGCTGGTTTGGGTTGTGAAGTATTACCCTCTTGCTTAGAGGATACAGAATTAGAGGCTGGTCCGTTTCTGCGAAAGGGGACGAAAATTAGGCTTATTTTTAGCCTTAAAAGACCTATCCTGTGGGAGGGCGTGGCCCTTTCCCCCAGTGATGTCTGAAATAATCTCTTTCAAATCAGGTCCAAATAATGTTTTACCTTTGAAAGGAATGTTAAGCAATTTTGTCTTGGAAGACACATCCGCTGACCAAGACTTTAGCCAAAGCGCTCTGCGCGCCACGATAGCAAACCCTGAATTTTTCGCCGCTAATCTAGCTAATTGCAAAGCGGCATCTAAAACAAAAGAGTTAGCCAATTTAAGTGCTTGAACTCTGTCCATAACCTCCTCATACGAAGATTCTTTACTGAGCGACTTTTCTAGTTCTTCGAACCAGAAACACGCTGCCGTAGTGACAGGAACAATGCATGAAATTGGTTATAGAAGGTAACCTTGCTGTACAAAAATCTTTTTAAGCAAACCCTCTAATTTCTTATCCATAGGATCTTTGAAAGCACAACTATCTTCGATAGGAATAGTAGTGCGTTTGTTTAGAGTAGAAACCGCCCCCTCGACCTTGGGGACTGTCTGCCATAAGTCCTTTCTGGGGTCGACTATAGGAAATAATTTCTTAAATATAGGGGGGGGAACAAAAGGTATGCCGGGTCTTTCCCACTCTTTATTTACTATGTCCGCCACCCGCTTGGGTATAGGAAAAGCGTCGGGGGGCACCGGAACCTCTAGGAACTTGTCCATCTTACATAATTTCTCTGGAATGACCAAATTGTCACAATCATCCAGAGTAGATAACACCTCCTTAAGCAGTGCGCGGAGATGTTCTAATTTAAATTTAAATGTCACAACATCAGGTTCAGCTTGATGAGAAATTTTTCCTGAATCTGAGATTTCTCCATCAGACAAAACCTCCCTCATGGCCCCTTGAGATTGGTGTGAGGGTATGTCAGAACAGTTATCATCAGCGTCCTCTTGCTCTTCAGTGTTTAAAACAGAGCAATCGCGCTTTTTCTGATAAGTAGGCATTTTGGATAAAAGATTTGCTATGGAGTTATCCATTACAGCCGTTAATTGTTGCATGGTAATAAGTATTGGCGCACTAGATGTACTAGGGGCCTCCTGTGTGGGCATAACTGGTGTAGACACAGTAGGGGATGATGTAGTATCATGTTTACTCCCCTCATTTGAGGAATCATCTTGGGCAATAGCATTATCTGTGGCATTACTGTCCTTACTTTGTTTGGACACTATGGCACAATTATCACATAAATTTAAATGGGGAGACACATTGGCTTTCATACATATAGAACATAGCTTATCTGATGGTACAGACATGTTAAACAGGCTAAAACTTGTCAACAAAGCACAAAAAACGTTTTAAAATAAAACCGTTACTGTCACTTTAAATTTCAAACTGAAAACACTTTATTACTGAATATGTGAAAAAGTATGAAGGAATTGTTCAAAATTCACCAAAATTTCACCACAGTGTCTTAAAGCATTAAAAGTATTGCACGGAAAACCGGAGCCGTTTTCAAATTTAACCCCTATACAGTCCCAGCTATATGCTTTGCTGAGACCCAACCAAGCCCAGAGGGGAATACGATACCAAATGACGCCTTCTAGAAGCTTTTTTAGTGATTCTTAGATCCTCACACATGCATCTGCATGCCTTGCTCTCCAAAAACAACTGCGCAGTAATGGCGCGAAAATGAGGCTGAGTCTATAACTAGAAAGGCCCCCAGACTAAAAAAGGTGTCCAACACAGTGCCTGACGTTTTTTAAACGTTCCCCAAGATTATAATGCCAATTATAAGCTACAATCTGCATAATATGCCCCAATAAAGCAATCGTTTTAGCCCATAAAAATGTCTACCAGTTTTTAAGCCCTTTTTTAAGCCCTTTATTCTTTTATATTTGACTAAGAAAATGGCTTACCGGTCCCCATGAGGGGAAATGACAGCCTTCCAGCATTACATGGTCTTGTTAGAAATATGGCTAGTCATACCTTAAGCAGAAAGGTCTGCTAACTGTTTCCCCCAACTGAAGTTACTTCATCTCAACAGTCCCGTGTGGAAACAGCAATCGATTTTAGTTACTGTCTGCTAAAAATCATCTTCCTCTTACAAACAGAAATCTTCATCCTTTTCTGTTTCAGAGTAAATAGTACATACCAGCACTATTTTAAAATAACAAACACTTGATAGAAGAATAAAAACTACATTTAAACACCAAAAAACTCTTAACCATCTCCGTGGAGATGTTGCCTGTGCAACGGCAAAGAGAATGACTGGGGTGGGCGGAGCCTAGGAGGGATCATGTGACCAGCTTTGCTGGGACTCTTTGCCATTTCCTGTTGGGGAGGAGAATATCCCACAAGTAAGGATGACGCCGTGGACCGGACACACCAATGTTGGAGAAATAGACATTAAACAAATACTCCTGTCACAAAATGAAATGCAGGTTAAGTTTGTCTCTAGAAGCATTGACGTTAAAACATATTAGAGCTTTCTGTCTGTTTGTTTAAAACAATTTTCCTGTCAAAAAAATATTTTTCAACCAATCGAATTCTGGAAATTGAGTTTAATGTCCCTTTAATGTCAGTGTGTTATAGACAGACATTAAACAGATATTCATGTCACTATACAGTTATATTTTGAGCTGAATATGTCTAGTTGACACTGAAATGTGTTGTATATAATACAGTATTTATGCTGTTTGTACAAAACCTGTTTGGATTTACATTTTGATTACTAATAGTTGGATTAATAAGAATAATAGAGAAACAAGGGAGTATACATATTGGCAATAATGCAATTTGTCAATTGCAAAATAAATAGTTTAAATCAACTAACACTCATTTACAATGTACAGTGTTTTATAAAGCTGGTGGAATCCATGTTCTTGGTCTCCCCTACTGTGGCCAATTAGGGACAGCTATAACCGGGCAACTGTACTACTCTAACCAATCACTGTGTAGCATATTGAAGACTGTCCAACACAAGCAAGATCTATAAAAAAGAAAAAACAAAACTGGCTTGTGGCATGGGCTGGAATCAGGTGGTCTGAGTGTGTTCCTTTTTGTCCTGTGTTCCTTTTTTAACCCATGTCTGTATGAAGTCAACAGTTCTGGCATGGTGGTCTAAGGGTAGAAACAATGCAGTGGTTCAGGAGGAAAATCAGGATACTCTGGGGGCCAAGGTGTTTCAGGGGAGGAGACATGAGTCTGTGGGAGAGGCAGATAATCTGTGGAGGTGGCTGCGTGGTCTAGGATGGTGTCATAAATTTCTGTGGGAGTCTTTGGGTGGTTTAGAGGTGGACTCAGAACATTGTTTTGGAGATACTGGGAAGTTCAGGGCTGGAGTCGGGATAATCTGTAGAGTGTTTGAGCAGTGCAAGGCCAGAGGCAAGAGGATTTGCAGGAGTGTCTGGGAGGTAAAGGGGAAGAGTCAGAACATTACTGAGTAGGATTTAGATTCCCCAGGATTCACTTTTTGAACAATAATATAATACTGAAAATTGCAGCTGGACAGAAGTCTCAAATGATGACAATAATTATTTATTATATTTATATTGTCTAACAAATATATTCTGTATCTCCATCCTTCCATATTGCACTATTTTACCAATATTTGTCCACATCTTACTACAATGTAAACTCATTATCTGTAATTGAAGATCAATGCAATTCGTTTTACAACTTGTTCCAAACCCTGAGTACATCTGTGAACAGGAAACTCCTGTTTTTTATCAGGTTGAAATACACTAGGCCTTTAAACTTTATTTATAGTCACTTGTCAATGGGATGGGAGGAGGTGGACCACAGTCTGTTTAAAGGAAAATAAAACAGGTTGCAATCTGTGCATACCCTAAAAGGGCTAATTAATTAAAAACAGTTTGCATAAAAAAATGTTTAAAAATTGCTGGCAAGTTTTTTAAAATAATTTTTCAAAAATAAGCAAAATGAATTACATAGCTAAGCTGCCTGGAGAAGCCAACTCCACCCCCCTTATCAGTGTTTATACACAGGCATTGTATTTAAACTGAGTTCACAGCTTCCAGGCAGCTCCAGCAGATAATCTCTATGCATTTTTGCATTCTACCAAAAGAACAATAGATATAGATACAGCCATAGAAGGAAATCTGTGAGGGGAGTTAGAGCTTTACAATTCAGAAACTAAAAAGAAAGGGTTAATGGCGAAGCACTGCAGTATAAATTTGCAGGTAAAGTAATTAAAGTACATATTATTATATTTTGTTTCTATCCCAACTTGTTTTATGTCCCTTTAAGACCCTCATGACTTGCAAGTCATTTCAATACAAGGGGTTTTTAGAATATAAAGCAAGTGACCCTCAGTACCTGGCATGTGTTCATCAGGGTGTATGTTTATACACAAGATAAGAAACCAGGCAGCCTAGTGGCACATATATTATCCTGTTTTCCATAAGTAAGTACAGGTGGCCCTCGTTTTACAATGGTTCAATTTACACCGTTTCAGAATAACAACCTTTTTTTCCAGTCATGTGACTGCTATTGAAATGCATTGAGAAGCAGTGCATATATTAAAATAGCCAGTAGGTGGAGCTGTCCGCTTGTGTTGCAGCAAAGTCAAGCAAGCTGAAATTATTCAGTTTAACCAGACCTGAGCTATCGAGCAGATTTCAAAGGAACAAGATCTTCCTGTCTATCAGTCCAGATTGGAATGCATAGAAAGAACTGTTTGCAGAAAAATGCAAGTGAAGCCTGTGTTGTGTGATTATTTTATTAGGTTTATAATGCTATTTAGCAAATGTTTTTGTTCATTTAACTTAGTTTCATTATATATTCTGAGTTGTGTGATTATTTTATTTGGTTTATAATGCTGTTTAGCATTTAAAGTCTTCATTTCAAAGCTTTAAAAATAATGTATTAGGTGTTACTTATGAAAATTTTAAAAGGGGCCTGGAACCTATCTCCCTCACTTCCCATTGACTTACATTATAAACTGGGTTTCAATTTACAACGGTAAACTGAGGGCTACTTGTACTCAATTAACTCCTTGTATCCTTGCCCGCCTCTCTGGTAGCCAATAGGCAAGTTATTGAGATAACAGGTGATTGCTGAGAATTAGAGGCAACAAACATATTATATCAAGATGGGACATAACCATTAGGGAGAATATTAACACTGATATTTGCCATAGTCACAATATTGATTTTTGTCCTCTGTGATTTCACCTGTTGCAGTTCAGTCTTTGGTAATCTGTTGGTAGTTTCTATAAAATAGTGAAGAGAGGCATACATTATATTGTCTGCAGATTGTTCTAGACTTTTATAACAGTCAGGGGTTTAACATTTAGTACAGTTGGTTTATAGCTACAGAAAATAACATTTAATTGTGATAACCATAAATATTATTGTATGTTGCTCTAAATGGAATAAGTAAAAGTTTGAAATGTTTAAAGGAACCTTCTGATAGAAACTTAAAATGCTCTGTTTTATTGGATCATTTCTTTTTTAAGCAAATGCATTTTATTAAAGGGACAGTCTAGGCCAAAATAAACTTTCATGATTAAGATAGAGCATGTAATTTTAAACAATTTTCCAATTTACTTGTATCACCAATTTTGCTTTGTTCTCTTGGTATTCTTAGTTGAAAGCTAAACCTAGGAGGTTCATATGCTAATTTCTTAGACCTTGAAGCCCACCTCTTTTCAGATTGCATGTTAACAGTTTTTCACCAGTAGAGGGTGTTAGTTCACGTATTTCATATAGATAACACTGTGCTCTTGCACGTGAAGTTATCTGGGAGCAGGCACTGATTGGCTAAACTGCAAGTCTGTCAAAAGAACTGAAAAAAGGGGCAGTTTGCAGAGGCTTAGATACAAGATAATCACTGAGGTTAAAAGTATATTATTATAACTGTGTTGGTTATGCAAAACTGGGGAATGGGTAATAAAGGGATTATCTATCTTTTAAAACAATAACAATTCTGGTGTAGGCTGTCCCTTTAATGTATGTTGAAAGTTGTAACTCATTGCCATTCCAGATGAGGATGCAGCTGGTGGAAAAATAAGAAGCATGCATACGTGTGTATGCACCAGTCATTGACTGTATTATCATCTGAAGCAGAAATGCAATGTTCTAGAAGTAAAAGTAGTTCAAATAGATAGATAGAAGATACATCATAAATAGATAGAAAGATAGATAGCAGATAGGTTGATAGATAAATAAATAGATAGATAGAAAATAGGATAGATAGAATGAAAGATAGATAGAAGATAGATAAATAAATAAATTGATTGATAGATAGATAGATAGATAAATATATAGATAGAAGATAAATAGATAGATAGATCGAAAATAGGATAGATAGAATGAAAGATAGATAGAAGATAGATAAATAAATAAATTGATTGATAGATAGATAAATATATAGATAGAAGATAAATAGATAGATAGATAAATAGATAGATAGAAGATAGATACATACATAGAAAGAAAAATAAATGGTTGTGACTATGATTTATCTTTCCCGTTCTGCATACTACACATCTGTTGCCATGGATTATATTTCTTGGAATCCTGAACTTTGAAATTCTAATGCTCTGTGAACATTCTCCCATATCAATTCACCCTCTTAAAAGGCAAATTAAGATAATGTCATTACCTTGATAACCAACTGAACACTTCACTCCTCAATCACCTTCCCAATAAGAAAACAGTTTTAAACCACATTCCCACCTGCTACTTCCAACACCTTCTGGCTAATGGACAATAGATATGCTGGTGGATGAGACTCCTAGATTGTCATATTATTTATTCAAGGTTACACACCTAACTGGACACAGGAGTAGTGTCTCTGCATAACCTCAGGGAATAGTGCCACTAGGGGCATGTAGAGGAAACTCGGTCTAATTGACTTTGTAATTAGTACAGTTGGGAGATTTACAGATTAAAGTAACTGAATGGAAGGTCACCATTAACCCTTTCTTCAGCAGCTGTCAATAGAGAGTTAACAATACTATATAACAGACAAAAAAAACAACTGATTGTTGACAAAACTGTAATAAATTATATATATTTATGGGTGCAAGACCCCTTGAATATCGCTCTTTATACCAGAGTCACTCCCTTGATGCCAATGAGCCACCATTTTTAAAACAATATGCAGTTCATGTAGACAGCTAGGGTTGTTACCCAGTTGGTATTTTACCAACAGGGCCGGCATTAAGGTTCAGGTCAGAGTTGAAAATAAAGATTTAATATAGAAACAAAGATGCTATGATGGTCAAACCTCTTCTAAGTGTGTAAACAAATATTTAAAATAAGTCCTAGTCGCTTTAGTTCCTGATTTATGCTGTAAGAATGTAAAATTATTTATGCAAATTTATGTTAATCCATTTGGCCAGTATTTTTTTCCAGAAAAGGGGGCAAACCTATAGGCAGCAAACAACTCTATTCCTCTAAATGCTGACACATTGGCATCTATTTATCAAAGCGTCAACTGACTTGCATTCACCGGCACCAATACGCTCGCCTAACATCGCTGCCGTGGACCTGAATATGTTCTCCAAAATTATCAAAAAAGCTGTTAAAAAGCCGCGCACCAAGTACGGTGCGATGAGCAGCAGACTTTTGTTAACTAACAGTCATCGATCTCGCTGCTCTTCGGCCTTTTTACAGCTTTATTGGTACCCTGTCACTAAACACCCACACTATACTATACTGTTTACCCCCTATACCGCCGCTCCCGGACCCCGCCGCAACTCTAATAAATTTATTAACCCCTAAACCGCCGCTTCCGGACCCCGCTGCAACTCTAATAAATGTATAAACCCCTAAACCGCCACTCCCGGACTCCGCCGCAACTAAATAAACTTATTAACCCATAAACCGCTGCTCCCGGACCCCGCCGCAACTAAATAAACGTATTAACCCCTAAACCGCCGCTACCGGAGCCCACCGCCACCTACATTATACTTATTAACCCCTAATCTGCCGCCCCCTACACCGCCGCCACCTACATTATATTAATTAACCCCTAATCTGCCCCCCTACACTGCCGCCACCTACATTATATTTATTAACCCCTAATCTGCCCCCCCCTACACAGCCTCCACCTACCTACATTTATTAACCCCTAATCTGCCGCCCCCAACGTCGCTGCCACTATATTAAATTTATTAACCCCTAAACCTAAGTCTAACCCTAACACCCCCTAACTTAAATATAATTTAAATACATCTAAATAAATATTACTATCATTAAATAAATTGTTCCTATTTAAAACTAAATACTTACCTGTAAAATAAACCCTAAGATAGCAACAATATAACTAATAGTTACATTGTAGCTAGTTTAGGGTTTATTTTTATTTTACAGGCAACTTTGTATTTATTTTAACTAGGTAGAATAGTTATTAAATCATTATTAACTATTTTATAACTTCCTAGTTAAAATAAATACAAATATACCTGTAAAATAAAACCTAACCTAAGTTACAATTACACCTAACACTACACTATAATTAAATAAATTCCCTAAACTAAATACAATTAAATGCAATTAAATAAAATTATCTAAAGTGCAAAAAACAAACAAACACTAAATTACAGAAAATAATAAACAAAGTACAAGATTTTTAAACTAATTACACCTAATCTAATCCCCCTAACAAAATAAAAAAGCCCCCCCAAAATAAAAAAAGCTAAAAATTAAATTACAAATAGCCCTTAAAAGGGCCTTTTGCGGGGCATTGCCCCAAAGTAATCAGCTCTTTTACCTGCAAAAAAAATTACAACCCCCCCCAACATTAAAACCCACCACCCACACAACCAACCTTACTCTAAAACCCACCCAATCCCCCCTTAAAAAAACCTAACACTAACCCCTTGAAGATCACCCTACCTTGAGAAGTCTTCACCCAACCGGGCCGAAGTCCTCAACGAAGCCGGCAGAAGTGGTCCTCCAGACGGGCAGAAGTGGTCCTCCAGACGGGCAGAAGTGGTCCTCCAGTGGAACAGCCAATAGAATGCGAGCTCAATCCTATTGGCTGATTGGATCAGCCAATAGGATTGAACTTCAATCCTATTGGCTGATTGCATCAGCCAATAGGATTTTTTCTACCTTAATTCTGATTGGCTGATAGAATTCTATCAGCCAATTGGAATTGAAGGGAAGCCATCTTGGATGATGTCACTTAAAGGAACCTTCATTCTTCAGTCGCCGTCATCAGAAGAGGATGCTCCGCGTCGGATGTCTTGAGGATGGAGCCGCTCCGCGCCAGATGGATGAAGATAGAAGATGCCGCCTGGATGAAGACTTCTGCCCATCTGGAGGACCACTTCTGCCCGTCTGGAGGACCACTTCTGCCGGCTTCGTTGAGGACTTCGGCCCGGTTGGGTGAAGACTTCTCAAGGTAGGGTGATCTTCAAGGGGTTAGTGTTAGTTTTTTTTTAAGGGGGATTGGGTGGGTTTTAGAGTAGGGTTGGTTGTGTGGGTGGTGGGTTTTAATGTTGGGGGGTTATAATTTTTTTTTGCAGGTAAAAGAGCTGATTACTTTGGGGCAATGCCCCGCAAAAGGCCCTTTTAAGGGCTATTTGTAATTTAGTGTAGGGTAGGGCTTTTTTATTTTGGGGGGGCTTTTTATTTTGTTAGGGGGATTAGATTAGGTGTAATTAGTTTAAAAATCTTGTACTTTGTTTATTATTTTCTGTAATTTAGTGGGTTTTTTTGTGTGTTTTAGATAAAAAAAATTAATTGTATTTAATTGTATTTAGTTTATGGAATTTAATTATAGTGTAGTGTTAGGTGTAAACACTCCCATAGGAATCAATGGGATATCGGGCAGCAGTAAACATAAGCTTTTGCTGCTTTCCGACTCCCAGTTATTCCTATGGTATCCGCCGCCTCCAGGGCGGCGGATTGAAAACCAGGTATGCTGGGCCGGAATAGTGGCGAGCGTACCTGATAGATATTTGCTAATTTACAAAAGTAGTTAAATAGTGCCGAATTTGCGTTCGGAACATCTGTAATGACGTAAGCATCGATCTGTGTCGGACTGAGTCCAGCGGATCGTATTTTACGTCACCAAATTCTACTTTTCCCGGTTTGTAGGGTTTGATAACTAAGGAGAATCAGGCTTGCCACAAATACGCTGCGGAATTCCAGCGTATTTGCGGTTGACGGCTTGATAAATAGATGCCATTGTGTCATTTTGTCTTGGGGTGGTTTATCTTTTTGCCTACCCTCCTAGGTATTTTCTTTTCTGTGTACACCCAAGAAAGTATTTTAATGAGATGTCTTTATAATACATACCAATATAAATAAAAGGAATAAGATCCTTAGAAGACCTGGAAAGAATGATTTTGACTTGATAAGGACCTGCTTTCTCCTGTATGTGTGTCCGTCTACCTGATTCTGAAGTATCCTGTTATTTTTAGGGTTGCCACCCAGCCGGTATTTTACTGGCATGTCCGGTATTTTTAAAGTTTTGTTCAAACTTGAAAACAAAGATTAAATATAGAAATAAAGATGCTGTCATGGTGAAATGTGTTCTAAGTGTACTGACATTTATATAAAAACAAAATGTCCTTTAAAATCAATCCTAGCTTTAGTTCCTGATCTATGCAGTGTCATTGTTTATGCAAATTTATGCTGATAAACTCGGCAGATATTTATTTTTCTATTAAAGGTGGCAAGCGTAGTTATGGGTCAGGAGACAGAGGGCGATGTACATTTAAACAGTAAGAATAGCTTCTTTTTTTTCCTTTGTGGTTTCACATATTTTGTATTTTAGGAAAGGATCTTCTCTCAAAATCCTTTTTGTTCTAAACCAGGTTCTACTGAGTTAAGTGATTAACATGATTAGCACTATTTATGGTGTAAAATAGGGATTTAGCTCCTTCTTTTTGTGGTATTTATTATTTTTTAGATAAATAATAAATAATTGATCTTAATGGGTTTGTGCACCAAATTGCCTTTTCTTTTTCTACATTATTTTTTGGGGAGGTGGCACTGGTGATTATCAGTTGCTATAAATAAACTATATCACAGTGCAAAGCCAATTCTTTCTGTTTCTGAGAATCTGATTTCATAAGAAATATACAGAAACTGTTTGGGTGGCAGAAAACAGATACAAATGTCACAGATTACATATTCTTTCTATGGGTCCCATTCAAATGCATCAGAATTCATTGTATGTAGCCCAGCTGATTATTGGCTTTAGTTTCAAATATATTAGATGTGCTGTAGTTTGACTCAATAAAACAGGAAAATCTAGTTAAAAATTACAAAAAAGCAAAGAAAAGAAACAGGTACATTGTAGGAATTCCAAGGTATTTTTCAAGAATGTTCACACACCTTCACAGTCACACAAGCAAAAGATACACAACCAAATCAAAGGTCAAATATAAGAGCTATTTCATTCTTTATAGAAGGTGGATGGTAACAACTAAGTCTTCCATTAGATAAGATATCAGCAGAGTCTGAGCACTATTAGAATGGATTAACACCTTGTTTGCCAAATAGTTTTTTAGTAGTTAGACTACACGCACAACTTTATTTTAGAGGAGCCAATCTGGTCTTGGTCATTTCCAATGTTTGACTTCAACAGAAATCTTAAGATAACAAATAGAAAATTAGGGACCGATATGTGGCAGGGTTATGTTTGTGAAGTCTAACAGTTCAGACTTAAATGACAGTGAAAAGGGGCAAAATAAATAATAAGATATATTTTGTAAGGTTGTTTTACTATGCAACTATTAAATAATCAGTTATGTTTACTGTCCCATTGAATTTCAGAAAAAGCACACAATGGAGTGTGTAAACCAGATATAGCGCACACCACCTGGTATTATGCAGTCAGTTTCGACTAGTTTGCAGCTGCACAGCTAGCTGAGGCTCTACATATAACTCCCAAGAGTAGACATTAGACAAACCCAACAAATGCTGCAGCTGATGCACACAGGTTAGATAGCTGAGGAGCTACATACTAGCCTTGTGTGAGTAGCACCAAGTAGCCTGTGCCACACACGCTTTTTAAATTGCTGATTAAACTCAGATTAAAGTCAGCTGTTTGGAGTTGCATCCTTCTGGAAGAGCCATGGTCCACAAAGAGTTGCCAAAGAAAATAGTTAATTCTTGAAGACTACCAATCAGGAGAGGGATATAAAAGAATATCAAAGGCACTGGATGTATCATAAAGAACTGTCAAACCCATCATCAATAAGTGAAGAAAATGTGTCACCACAGAGACATTAAAAAGATCCGGACGACCTTCCAAAGCTCATGAGAGGATAAGGAGAAAACGTATAAGGGAGGCTAACAAGACGGCCAACAGCAACCCTGAAGAAGTAACAGGAATTTCTGGCAAGTACCGGTCACTGCCTGAATGTGACCATCATTTCCCATATTCTGTGGGGCTGTGGGGTAGGGTGACAAATGGAAACCCTTTCTTACAGTAAGAAATTTCCAAGCCCTTCAAAATTATGCCAAAAGATTCATTCATGCACCCCAAACCATGTGGGAAAATGTGCTATAGTCTGACAAGACAAAGGTTGAAATGATCTGCCTAAATTGTAAAAGATAAGTTTAGCGCAAAGCCAATAGAGCTCATCATTCAAGGAACACCGTACCGACTGAAGCATGGTGGTGGTAGCATCGTGCTTTGTGGCTGCTTCTCTTGGTTCATGGATCTTGTCAAGATAGATGGGATAATGAATAGCTCCAAATATCAAGACATTTTGGCACAAAATCTGCTGGCTACTGGCAGAAAGCTAAAGATTCAGATACATTTCACATTCCTACATTACAATGACCCAAAGTACAAATCGTATATAGCCAAGGTATGGCTTCATAAAAGGAAAATCAAAGTCTAGCAATACGCTCTCCGTATTCAGCATTGCACCAGCAGTTCTTGTGAGCTGCTGGTGCAATGCCGCCCCCTGCAGACTCGCGGCCAATCGGCCACCAGCAGGTGGGTGTCAATCAACCCGATCGTGTATTGTGGCAATCTCTGTCCGCCTCATCAGAGCAGGCGGACAGGTTACGAAGCAGCGGTCTTTAGACCGCTGCTTCATAACTGCTGTTACTGGCGAGTCTGAAGACTCGCCAGAAACACGGACCCACAAGCTCCATTCGGGCCTCAATACCTTAATCCCTTTAAAAAAGTCTGTGGAATGACCTAAAGAGAGTTGTACACAGGAGATCCCCTCACAATTTAAAGATGCGGATGCGGAAGGGATACAATTCTATCTAGTCTAGATGTGCAAAGTTAATAGAGATTTATTCACAAAGACTTGCTGCAGTAATAAATGCAAAAGGTGCTTCCACATATTGCTCAATTAATCAAGACCTTCTCTCCCCTTCGACTGCAGGTTCCTTTAAAGGACCAGTAAATACAACAGATTTGCATAATCAACAACTGCATGATAAAAATACAATGCAATAGCACTTAGTTTAAACTTCAAATGAGTAGTAGATTTTTTTCTGACAAATTTTGAAGTTTTGTCTTTTGTGACAGCATTATGCATTATGTGACAGCAATCAGCCAATCACAAATGCATATACTTATATTCTGTGAATTCTTAAGTTTCATTTTGATGTGAGTGTCCCTTTAAGTTATGTTATAGCTTCTAAAAACAAACACCAAAAATAAAAATGTATTTTGTCTTTCTGCGCTTTGGGGAAGTTAGGTGAGCTACAGTGAGCAGTTGTGTTTTCTCTCTGTTATTTTACAGGCCGTGAATACTCTCACAGCACTTGTTTTCTAAGCGTAAGAAAGTGTGAATTACTGCACAGAGCAGTGTTAAAAACATTATTTCACAACCCTGTCACATGAAACAGCATATTGAGTAAAACGTGCAAATAGGTGTAAAACACAGAGAGAGTATTACCCAGTAACAGAACTGAACTAAACAGTCACTAAAAGCCGCACAACTACATTATGATGATTATTATTAATATGTATTTGTAGAGCACCAACATATTCCTCAGAGCTATAAACAAAGATAACACTACTCCAAGCTAATTAAAGGACCACTTAACACAGTACAAATGCATAATCAATAAATGCAAAAGTATTTAGTTTGAATATCTTATGACTAGTAGATTTTTTCTGACAAATTGAAAATTTTCATTTTCACTATATCATGTGACAACCATCAGCCAATCACAAAATGCATATACATATATACTGTAAACTCATGCTCAGTAGGAGCGAGTGCCCCTGAAGTTGTGCATATAAAAAGATAGTGAATAGTTAGATAATGAAAGTAAATTGGAAAGTTGTTTAAAACTGTGTGCTCTATCTAAATCATGACAGTTTACTTTTGACAGACAAGATGTCCCTGCAGTAAATAAGAGGCCATAAGCCAATCCAACTATAAGTGCTTAAATAACTAGTAAATACATTAGAAATGCATAATCAACAAATGCATAATACAACAGCAATACAATATCACTTACTTACTGAGTTTTAAATGAGCAGTAGATATTTTTGTTTTCTGATTTTCCATTTTCCCCTCTCTCTATATCATGTGACAGCAATCAGCCAATCACAAATGCATTTAAGCATACACTGTGAGCTCTTGCACATGCTCAGTAGGAGCCGATACCTCAGAAAGTATAAATATAAAAAGATTGTGAATATTTTGATAAGATTTTATGCTCTATCTGAACCATGAAAGTTTAATTTTGACTTTAGTCCCTTAAAAAAGTTGTTTTCACATGTTTGAAACGCCAAAGCTACAGTTACCTATTACGCTTTCCCCTTCCCATAACACAGCGCTCACATCCTGCAACCAGTCTGGAACTGATATGGTCAGAATTCACAGGAATGCAGCTTTTTGTGGGCAGTGCAAAGTGTGACATTTATAAACGTTATCCTATATAATAAAGGCCAAGTGTGTTTGTCCGAAGCTGTCATGCGCAGTAGAGACAGTACAAGGACAAACACACCTGGCCTTTGAGTCCCTAGCTGAAGATCTGCGCCGTGGCAGAAGTGGGCGTGACCGGGTGTGGCTGGCCGTGAAGGGGGCGTGGTTGGGCGTGAAGGGGACGTGGCCGGGCACAGTCCCGCGATAGATGGAAGATGGGAGAGAAATAGAGAGAGGGGAGAGAGATAGAGAGAGGGGAGAGAGATAGAGAGGGGGAGAGAGATAGAGAGGGGGAGAGTGATAGAGAGGGGGGAGAGAGAGGGGGGAGAGAGAGGGGGGAGAGAGGGGGGGAGAGAGAGGGGGAGAGAGACAGCAAAAGACAGGGGGGGAGAGAGACAGCAAAAGAGAGGGGGGAGAGAGACAGCAAAAGAGAGAGGGGGAGAGAGACAGCAAAAGAGAGAGGGGGAGAGAGACAGCAAAAGAGAGGGGGGAGAGCACAAAAGAGAGGGGGGGAAGAGTGCAAAAGAGAGGGGGGAGAGAGAGTGCAAAAGAGAGGGGGGAAGAGAGAGCGCAAAAGAGGGGGGAGAGAGAGAGCGCAAAAGAGAGGGGGGAAGAGCGCAAAAGAGAGAGGGAGAGAGTGCAAAAGAGAGGGAGGGAGAGAGACAGGGAAAGAGAGAGGGGGAGAGATACAGCAAAAGAGAGGGGGGGAGAGACAGCAAAAGAGGGGGGGGAGAGAGACAGCAAAAGAGAGGAGGGATAGAGACAGCAAAAGAGAGGGGAGATAGAGAGGGGGGAGAGAGCGCAAAAGAGATGGGGAGAGAGAGCGCAAAAGAGATGGGGGAGAGAGATAGCGCAAAAGAGAGGGGAGAGAGAGAGCGCAAAAGAGAGGGAGAGAGAGAGCGCAAAAGAGAGGGGAGAGAGCGCAAGAGAGAGAGCGCAAAAGAGAGGGGGAGAGAGAGAGCGCAAAAGAGAGGGGGAGAGAGAGCACAAAAGAGAGGGGGAGAGAGAGAGCACAAAAGAGAGGGGAGAGAGTGCAAAAGAGAGGGGGAGAGAGAGAGAGTGCAAAAGAGAGGGGGGAGAGAGAGCGCAAAAGAGAGGGGGGAGAGAGAGAGCGCAAAAGAGAGGGGGGAGAGAGAGCGCAAAAGAGAGGGGGGAGAGAGAGAGCGCAAAAGAGAGGGGGAGAGAGAGAGTGCAAAAGAGAGGGGGAGAGAGAGAGCGTAAAAGAGAGGGGGGAGAGAGCGCAAAAGAGAGGGGGAGAGAGAGAGTTTAAAAGAGATGGGGAGAGAGCTCAAAAGAGAGGGGGGAGAGAGCTCAAAAGAGAGGAGGGAGAGAGAGAGCAAAAGAGAGGGGGAGGGAGAGAGCGCAAGAGGTGGGACCGCTGTACTGCAAAAAATGGCCCGTGTGAATGGGCTTTAGGACTAGTAAGCTATAAACTACTTATAGACACTGATTTTTTTGTAAGGTTTTTGATGTATTATTGGGTGGATGGCCTTAGGAAAGTCATTAAAATTTTAAAAATATTTTTTATGTCAATTAACTCAAATAAAAGTATTAAAATTATTCTCTGAAGCATTAAGGCACTATATTGATAGTGGAGTACACCTAGCATTAAGGCATTATACTCATCCCCCTCTGCATCCGTACAAGGTTTAGGTTTCCATTCTCCCTTTTTTTCCCATTACCAATGGGACAAGACAGGGGTGCCCCTTGTCCTCCCTTATAGTCGCACTGATTATGGAGCCCTGGCAGGGGCAATTGGAATAAGTATAGACATAAAAGGGGTGGAAATCTCGGGCACACACAAAAAACGTCGCTCTTCGACGACGACCTTACTATTTTCCTAGGTGACCCTTCTAACTCTCTCCCTGCACTATTTAGACTTCTAAACACCTTTGGCCAAGTTGGTTATTACAAATTAAATGTAAACAAAACAGATGCCTATACCATAAATGTTCCTAACAGAGAACTTCTAGAGCTTAAAGGGACAGTTTACTAAAAAAAATTCTCCCCTTTAATTTGTTCCCAATGATCCACTTTACCTCCCGGAGTGTATTAAATTGTTTAAAAGTATTTCCATTACCCTTATAATGGCATTTGAAATAGATTATTTAGCCTGTGGTATCCCCACAAATCCTGAAAGTTTTTGGCCTCAAGGCCAAGCTGTGTTAACTCAGCCTGTAGAAGAAATTACACTCAATGTTAATTTTCCATTGTTCTTTTCAAGTATTGGTGATTGGTTTATGGACAGATATAAGATAAAGAAATATGTATATGTACACAATGTGATAAAGTAATGAGATCTGATTATACCTACAAGCTCAACCCCTTTTTCTAGGTTGTGGCTTCAAAACACAAAATCAGCTAATTCATATACACAAATACACCTTAAAAAAACAAATCTCATACATTTTATACTCTGCAGCTGGTAAAAAAAGTAATTGGAAACACATTAAGGGAAAAACTATTTTATAGTATACTGTCCCTTTAAGAGGACTTATACGTTCAACTGGTCACAACAACGGATCAAGCACCTGGGAGTCTATTTATCCTGTAATATCTCCTCCATTATTGAATCTAACTTTTACCCACTCCTACAACAATTCCAAAAACACACAGAGAGTTGGAATGTCCCCTGTATTTGCTGGCTGGGCAGGATTGCTGCCTCCAAGATGACTCTTTTACCCAAACTTACCTACCTTTTTTTAACCCTTCCCATTCCTATACCTAAGTCCCTTATCAGGAAATTCCCGCAAATCTGCAATCGCTTTATTTGGAAAAATAAACATCCAAGGGTGGCAACAAGAATATTGCAACAACTCTTCTAAGTGGGGGTGCTGGCGCTCCAAACTTAACTTATTACCACAAAGCTGCTAGATTAGCTTAGATACTTCCCTGGAACGCTGAGTCCTCCAAAATTAAATGGCGAACCCTTGAACAGGCTACCTTACCCGAACCGCTACTTCTTCCTGATCTCCTTTGGCTCCCTAGACATGTGAGGCCTTCCTTTGATATCCCAAACCCCGTAATTTTTTTGCCCTACGTTTCTGGGACACATTCTATACACTCCCACAGATTGCTCCACACCCCTCACCAGCCCACTCACTTTCCGGCCTGCTTAAGGCTCTTAAAGGGACAGTATACACCAGAATTGTTATTGTTTTAAAAGATAGATAATCCCTTTTTTAACCATTCCCCAGTTTTGCATAACCAACACAGTTATATTTATATATTTTTTACCTCTGTGATTACCTTGTATCTAGGCCTCTGCAAACTGCCCCTTTATTTCAGTTATTTTGACAGACTTGCAGTTTAGCCAATCAGTGATAGCTCCCAGGTAACTTCACGTGCATGAGCACAGTGTTATCTATATGAAAAACATGAACTAACACCCTCTAGTTGTGAAAAACCTGTTAAAATGCATTCTTAAGAGGCGGCCTTCAAGGTCTAAGAAATTAGCATATGAACCTCCTAGGTTAAGCTTTCAACTAAGAATACTAAGCGAACAAAGCGAAATTGGTGATAAAAGTAAATTGGAAAATTGATTAAAATTACATGCCCTATCTGAATCATGAAAGTTTGTTTAGGACTAGACTGTCCCTTTAAAGTCTCACACCTATCACATGATATCAAATGCATTGCTGACCTTTTTCCCATTGGACAGTTAATCTCTCTATCACAATTTCACTCTACTCACAACCCCACACAACTTTTAATATTTGAGTTTTAGAGATTACGCAGCTTACTATACTCATGGGGCTTTCTTGATCATCCCTTAAGAGCACCAACTAATTGGGAAAAGAGATGGAGCACTGTTAAAAGAATCCCAAGAGCACTATCAATCTCATACCGGGATATACTTAACCCACCCATATTTCACAAATCAGCTGGTGTCATCTCATGGGAGAGAGCTTTACAGTTCCAGGATGACCAAGTGGTCCAAAGCAATATTACTTACCAAACAAGCCCTTCACTGCATCTCCCTTTTGGAGCTGCATCTTAAAGTTTGTACCCAATGGCATCTCACCCCGCTGAGGCTTTTCAAAATTTCACCTTTCAGTTCCTCCCTATGTTGGAGGGAGTGTGGCATGGTGGGAGCGCCAGCTCACATATGGTGGGAATGTCCGGTGCTATCGCCCCTTTTGGAATCTGCTTTCATGTAAATGCGCTAACCTAGACCCTCTAATGTGGAATTATCCACAATCCATCCTTTTTCATATAGGCATTAAGTCCCCTTTAACCCCTAAAAGCTTGCTTTGTATCTACTTGTACATGGCAGTTAAGCTGTCAATTGCCAGACTCTGGAAACAAACCAGCCCCCCTACGTGGAGCGAAGTTTCTAAAACAATGAGTTACTTAGAAAGTATGGAGTGCCCAATCTTTACCCACAACAACAAACTAGATCTACACTGTCAAGCCTGGTCCGAATGGGAAAAGATAGAATAAACTTATGGGGCCCCTGACTTGTGGGAGGTGCACGACTCCCCCACCCATGTCTAGATGTGTGATGCGTGAGTCTTTCCCCCCTTTTTTCCCTCTTTATCTCTTCTACCCTTTCTTTTCTCCTCTCGACCAGACTGACAACTCTCCCCTAACATACAGGTTTCTCATATTATTCCTAGCACCTATATTACAGCCGAACATGTACACATCTCTATAGGAATAACAAGTTGTCTTCTGTATCATTGCGCAACCTCTACAGCTGAATTCTGATGTGTACTGATATTACTACTTATCGATGTATAATGTATTTACTGTTGTAATGCTTAAACTTTTTCTCCAATAAAAAAAATATAAAAAAAATAAAAAATAAATAAATATTCCCTGAATATAGCAATAAGAGTTTTATACTTTCAAGGTGTATGTCCATGGACTGCAAACTTCTTGAAAAAATGACAGCCTTAATGGACATGAAGCTTAAAATTCAGATATAGCATGACATTTTAAACAACTTTCTAATTTACTTCTATTATCAAAATGTCTTTGTTCTATGGGTATCTTGTTAAAAAACAGAAAGGTAAGCTCATGAGTGTGCATTTGCCTTCATCAGTATATGGCAGTAGTTTTGCAAGACTGTTATCCATGTGCAAGAGCACTATATGGCAGACTATTTCCTGCCATTTAGTGATCCAGATGCCTATCTAGGTATCTAATCAACACAGAATATCATGGGAATAAAGCAGGTTTGATGAAAGAAGTATTTTTTAATTAAAGTCTAAATCACATTTAAATCATTTATTTGGTGTGCAGATCTTTTGCAGTGCTGAATTGCTAAATACCACACGTGTATAAAAATGAATTTAAAGATGTATTCTAAATTATTTTCCACTTAATGTGTTTTGAATGACCTGTTGTATCTGCTGCAGAGCAATTGGAATTGGAAATGTATTCTTTAGGTTAATTTTTGTATTTTAATCAGTTGTTTTTGTTCTCAAGAAAATAACCATTCAAATGGGCTGAGCATACAGGAAAACCAGCACTTCTGATCTTATATCTTTCTCTATACACAGGCCAATACTAGAGTACTGACATTTTTATTATTGGTGCTGGTTTCACTAAGCAAAATCAACGTTTTCAATGAAAGAATAAACTTAAAGGAGACATTTCAAATACTCTGCAGCTGATATGACAAGCCATTGGGAGCACCTTAAGGGGAAAAAGTATAGTACAGTGTCCCTTTAAAGGGACAGTCTACACCAAAAATTTTCTTATTTAAAAAGATAGATATTCCCTTTATTACCCATTCCCCAGTTTTGCATAACCAACACAGTTATATTAATATACTTTTCACATCTGTGATTACCTTGTATCTAAACCTCTGCAGACAGCCTCATTATCTAAGTGCTTTTGACAGACATGCAGTGTAGTCAATCAGTGAAGACTCCTAAATAACTTCACAGGAGTGAGCACAATGTTATCTATATGACACACATGAACTAACACTGTCTAACTGTGAAAAACTTTCAAAATGCTCTGAGCTAAGGGGCGGTTTTCAACGGTTTAGAAATCAGTTTGAGCCTAGCTAGGTTTATATTTTCAAAAATACCACCAAGGGAACAAAGCAAATTTGATGATAAAAGTAAATTGGAAAGTTGTTTAAAATTGCATGCCCTATTTGAATCATGAAAGTTTAGTTTTGACTTTACTGTCCCTTTAATGCTACTTTTTGCGCTATTCCTGGGCTGGATTAGAGGCTTTAAATGGACAGTAAACAATTTGAGATTTTTATATAAAATGTTTAGTTATGCATAATGAAACAACTTTGCTATATATTTTCCTTATTTAGTTTGTCCCCTATTTATGTAATTTGAGCAAGTTGTAATTCTTAGATCTTGACATTTATCCTGCTGACTTATCAAGGCTAATTCTGCTACATATATGACCCTAATTGGATTTATCAGATAACAACTGTAAAACAATGCACTGTATACTAAATTTATACTAAGTTTATGACTATGACTAGCCTTGTTGGAGTAAAAACTCTATAATTGCAGCATAAATTATATTACTTTGTTTAACAAACATTAGCACTTGGCTGAGATGTTATTCTATAGCAACACAACAGAAATGTCTTGTTCCTTTTTGTTCTTGTAACCTACAGAACTTCCGCAGACTTGGTGCAGTTTCCTCCATGTATGTTGCATAACCAGAGCTCCCTATTGTCCTACAATTTGTTTCTCTGTTTTTCCTTCCCCAATTTGGGCTAGATTACAAGTGGAGAGGTAGTTTGTGCTCCCGCTCGCTCATAAACCCCTCTAGACCTCAGCTTTTTGCGCACGTTGGGTAGCACACAAATTACAAGATAAAAGTAAAAAGATTTTGATGCTTGCAAAAAGCTGAACTTCGAATATCGCAACCGCGTTAATGTATTCTCCCATAGACTTCAATTAAGCCAAAAAGTGGAAAAAATAACTAACACCCAACAAGTCGCACAAATTCGATGCACTAACCCAACATGAAAATATGAATATTTCCCATTCAAATGCTCTTTACATAGAAGAATGTGTTCTATTTTTTCTTAAATATATATATATAATGCTTTTTTTGGTAAAATATATATATCTGTACCTATATATACAGTAGATATATGATAATATATAGGTATAGGTATATACAGAGATATATAGGAATATCTATTTATAAATACCAAGGAACATATCCCCTTATTTGAAGAACACTGGAATGGGAAGTATTTACAGTAAATACATAGTTAAAACCATTATTAAATATGAATATTGCATAAATATGCTTTTTCATGTTTTCATCTAATTGACTGCAAAGGCTACAATGCACTTATATATATGTCTTTATATGTATACATATGTATTTATGTGTTTATATGTGTATATGTGTCTGTAAATACATATATACACATATAAATACATAAATACGTATGTACACTAGGGTGACCACGTGTCCCGTATTGCCCGGGACAGTCCCGCATTTTAATGGTCTGTCCCGGGTCCCGGGTACCTTCATTCAGTGTCCCGGAATGAAATAAAAAACTGAAAACCAGCACTGACAGCAGTGAAAGCCAGCACTGGCGTCAGAGACGGATTGAAGTCTCAGGACTCTAGAGCGGCTTGTTGCTGACTTCCCGCAGCGCAGATCGTGAGACTCATAGAGTCTAGAAGACATCGTCCCAGGGGGCAGGGGCAGGCTCAGGGCCAAACTCCAGACAAGAGGCGCCACCAGTTATGAGGGAGGGAAGTGGGGATATGTATGTTATTTTTCGTATATATATCCCCGCCCCCTCTGGTGCCTTCCTACAGTGCCTACAGTACTAGTGTGTATGTGTACTGCGCTGTGTACGTGGGTGGTGGAGTGCCTGCCCTAGTTGAACTGGAGCCGAGGACGAGGAGTCAGAGTGTGTCAGTCTGATAGGCGAAGAGATAAGGATGGGCAATGGGAAAGGAGCAGGAAGATGGTCGCCATTCAGTATGTACAGTACACATGGGGAATGGGGATAAATTGCATGTATTACAGTTGCTTGTTTAATATAAAAAAAATTTGGGGGGGTGCTGCGGGGGGGGGGGGGGGGGCGTCCCTGAATGGCAGTTTAGATATGTGGTCACCCTAATGTACACCCATATAAACATATATATTTATATATATATTTTTTATATGTTTTGTGCAACTTTTTGTCTCGTGTAACCGTTAACCTGAGCTCTGTGATTCCAGTATCCCCATGCACGTTAAATTCAGTTGTGATCAAGCGAACGTGTTTACTTTCAACTCGTAATACTGTGCTATTTCCAATGCACACAGAGAGCCAAGATGAACCCCTTTTCTCTTGTGCGCAGCAGTTAGCGCACCACTCATAATGTGGGCCTTTATATTTTAGTTTAATACAATGATCAACCGGATGTGCAGCCGTGCTCAGATTCTGCCCTAGATCACTCAGCCATGCCCCTGTACTGCCCATTCTCTACTTCGGTGCTCATTATCACTCCCTGCTGGCCATCTCGGGTAATGACATCTAATTGTTCGAAGGTATCCAAAACACGCACATTCCTGACCTCCCTGCTCATACACAGCACACAAGACACATTTAACGACACAATAAGGGCTACATCACATTACAGGGAAAGGCAAACTTCTCAAGGCTAACCCTGATACATGTATTTCTAGCCGATAAGACTGCTTGATTATTGAAAAACAATTGCAGCACACAAGATTTAAATTTGTTTTAAAAAATGTCTAGACTGATGCGTTATTCTATAGCAAGGCAACAGAAATGTCTTGCAAGTAATGGTGTTCACTGTCTCTTGAAGTTAACTAGATAATGATGTAGCGCATGTATTCCTGTACTGTCTTGACACTAAAAATACAGAACATACTCCCAGCTTACAGCTGTTTCTCTGCCTGTTAAAGGGACTTGAAACACAGAATTTTTCTTTCATGATTCAGTTATTAGAGTATACAGTTAAAACAGTGTACAGTTTTAAAGGGACAGTCTACTCCAGAATTTGTATTTTTTAAAAGACATATAGTCCTTTTATTGCCCATTCCCCAGTTTTGCATAACCAACACAATTATATTAACCCCTTAAGGACAAGGACATTTTTTAATTTCTTTCCCTGAAGGACCAGGGCTATTTTTACATTTCTGCGGTGTTTGTGTTTAGCTGTAATTTTCTTCCTACTCATTTACTGTACCCACATGTACACACATATTAGAAGACATCCCAAAGTATTGATCTAGGCCCATTTTGGTATATTTCATGCCACCATTTCACCGCCAAATGAGATCAAATAAAAACATTTTTTTACTTTTTCACAAAATTTTTGACAAACTTTAGGTTTCTCACTGAAATTATTTGCAAACAACTTGTGCAATTATGGCGTAAATGGTTGTAAACGCTTCTCTGGGATCCCCTTTGTTCAGAAATAGCAGACATATATAGCTTTGGCGTTGCTTTTTGGTAATTAGAAGGCCGCTAAATGCCACTGCGCACCACAGGTGAATTATGCCCAGCAGTGAAGGGGTTAATTAGGGAGCATGTAGGGAGCATCTAGGGTTAATTTTAGCTTTAGTGTAGTGTAGTAGACAACCCCAAGAATTGATCTAGGCCCATCTTGGTATATTTCATGCCACCATTTCACCGCCAAATGCAATCAAATGAAAAAAAAACGTTAAATTTTTCACAATTTTAGGTTTCTCACTGAAATTATTTACAAACAGCTTGTGCAATTATGGCACAAATGGTTGTAAAAGCTTCTCTGGGATCCCCTTTGTTCAGAAATTGCAGACATATATGGCTTTGGCGTTGTTTCTTGGTAATTAGAAGGCCGCTAAATGCAGCTGCGCACCACACGTGTATTATGCCCAGCAGTGAAGGGGTTAATTAGGGAGCTTGTAGGGAGCTTGTAGGGTTAATTTTAGCTTTAGTGAAGTGTAGTAGACAACCCAAAGTATTGATCTGGGCCCATTTTGGTATATTTCATGCCACCATTTCCCCGCCAAATGCGATCAAATAAAAAAAAAACTTTCACTTTTTCACAATTTTTTTCACAAACTTTAGGTTTCTCACTGAAATTATTTACAAACCGCTTGTGCAATTATTGCACAAATGGTTGTAAATGCTTCTCTGGGATCCCCTTTGTTCAGAAATAGCAGACATATATCGCTTTGGCGTTGCTTTTTGGTAATTAGAAGGCTTCTAAATGCTGCTGCACATCACACCTGTATTATGTCTAGCAGTGAAGGGGTTAATTAGGTAGTTTGTAGGGAACTTGCAGGGTTAATTTTAGCTTTAATGTAGAGATCAGCCTCCCACCTGACACATCACACCCCCTGATCCCTCCCAAACAGCTCTCTTCCCTCCCCCACCCCACAATTGTCCCCGCCATCTTAAGCACTGGCAGAAAGTCTGCCAGTACTAAAATAAACGGTATTTCTTTTGTAAGGTGTATCCAGTCCACGGATCATCCATTACTTGTGGGATATTCTCCTTCCAAACAGGAAGCTGCAAGAGGATCACCCACAGCAGAGCTGTCTATATAGCTCCTCCCCTAACTGCCACCTCCAGTCATTCTCTTGCAGCTCTCGACAAGGGAAGTAGCTAGAGAGATGTGGTGACTTAGTGTAGTTTATCTTCAATCAAAAGTTTGTTATTTTTAAATGGTACCGGAGTTGTACTGTTTTTACCTCAGGCAGAAATTAGAAGAAGTGTTTTGCCTGAGGTTTTTGATGATCTTAGCAGGTTGTAACTAAGATCCACTGCTGTTCTCACACATAACTGAAGAGTATGGGAAAACTTCAGCTGGGAGAACGGCCTGCAGAATCAACTGCCTTGAGGTATGTTCAGTATATTTTTTTCTAGGGAGATAATAAGAAGTCTAGAAAATGCTGACAGTGCCTGATATATTTGAGGTAAGCCTGATTGCAGTGATTTAATAACGACTGGCATCATGCTTGCAGTAAAGGGTAACTTTCATGTTACTTGCTCTTATGGCTTAGTATGTTAAACGTTTACAGGATTGATAAGGAACGTTTTTTACTAAGGGTGATAAATCTTTATTTGGGGCCTAGTTTTCCACATGGCTGTTATTTGACTCCTAGGAGTAGTTTTTTAGGCCCTCTGACTTTCAGTGCATGGTGGGAGGGGCCTATTTTCACGCTCTAATTGCGCAGTAACTTTTAAACTCTGAGACATCCAGCTTCCCTGAAGGAGTCCCCTGACATATTTGACCTCTGTAAAGGGTTTTTGTGCCTGCAAAAGTCGTTTTATGGGAAGGTAGGAGCCACAGTAGAGCTGTGGCAGTTTGCCTGTGACTGTTATAACGGTTTTACCGTTTTTTGGCTTCGTTTTTGAGCCTGAGGGGTTAATCATCCATTTGCAAGTGGGTGCAATGCTATTTTACCCTAGTACATACACTGTTAATATTTCATAGAGTTAACTGCTTTTTTCACTGTTTTGCAGTTTTTGTGTTTGTTTTTTTCTCTTAAAGGCACAGTACCGTTTTTTATATTCTGCCTTTTCACATTAATTAACGTGTTTTCAAAGCTTGCTGGTCTCATTACTAGTCTGTTAAACATGTCTGACATAGAGGAAACTCCTTGTTCATTATGTTTAGAAGCCATTGTGGAAACCCCTCTTAGAATGTGTACCAAATGCACTGATCTTACTATAAGTTATAAAGATCATATTCTGGCTTTAAAAGATTTATCACCAGAGGAAACTGACAAGGGGGAAGTTATGCCGACTAACTCTCCCCACGTGTCAGAACCTTTGACTCCCGCTCAAGGGACGCCCGCTCAAGAGGCGCCAAGTACATCTAGCGTGCCCATAGCGTTTACCTTACAAGACATGGCGGCAGTTATGGATCATTCCCTTACAGCGGTATTGTCCAAACTACCAGGGTTACAAGGAAAGCGAGACAGCTCTGGGGCTAGGAGAAATACAGAGCACTCTGACGCTTTAGTAGCTATGTCTGATATCCCCTCACAATATGCAGAAGCTGAGGAAGGAGAGCTTCTATCTGTGGGTGATTTTTCTGACTCAGGGAAGATGCTTCAACCTGATTCTGATATGTCTACATTTAAATTTAAGCTTGAACACCTCCGCGTGTTGCTCAATGAGGTTTTAGCTACTCTGGATGACTGTGACACCATTATAGTGCCAGAGAAATGGTGTAGATTGGATAAATACTATGCAGTGCCTGTTTACACTGATGTTTTTCCAATACCTAAGAGGTTTTCAGAAATTAGTACTAAGGAATGGGATAGACCAGGTGTACCGTTCTCTCCCCCTCCTGTTTTTAAGAAGATGTTTCCCATAGATGCCGCTACACGGGACTTATGGCAAACGGTCCCTAAGGTGGAGGGAGCAGTCTCTACCCTAGCTAAGCGAACAACTATCCCCGTCGAGGACAGTTGTGCTTTCCTAGATCCAATGGATAAAAAGTTAGAGGGTTACCTTAAGAAAAATTTTATTCAACAGAGTTTTATTCTCCAGCCTCTTGCATGCATTGCCCCTGTCACTGCTGCTGCGGCCTTCTGGTTTGAGTCTCTGGAAGAGGCTCTACAGGTAGAAACCCCATTGGATGATATACTTGACAAGCTTAAATCGCTTAAGCTAGCCAATTCATTTGTTTCTGACGCCGTTGTTCATTTAACCAAACTAATGGCTAAGAACTCAGGTTTTGCTATACAGGCACGTAGGGCGCTATGGCTTATATCCTGGTCAGCTGACGTTACTTCAAAGTCTAAGCTTCTCAACATTCCCTTCAAGGGGCAGACCCTATTCGGGCCTGGACTGAAGGAGATCATTTCTGATATTACTTGAGGAAAAGGTCATGCCCTTCCTCAGGATAGGTCCAACAAATTAAGGACCAAACAAACTAATTTTCATGCCTTTCGAAACTTCAAGACTGGCGCGGCATCAACTTCCTCTAATACAAAACAAGAGGGAAATTTTGCCCAGTCCAAGCCGGTCTGAAGACCTAACCAGGCTTGGAACAAAGGAAAGCAGGCCAAGAAGCCTGCTGCTGCCTCTAAGACAGCATGAAAGATCAGCCCCCGATCCGGTAACGGATCTAGTAGGGGGCAGACTTTCTCTCTTCGCCCAGGCTTGGGCAAGAGATGTCCAGGATCCCTGGGTGTTGGAAATTGTGTCCCAGGGATATCTTCTGGACTTCAAAGCTTCTTCCCCAAAAGGAAGATTTCACCTCTCACAATTATCTGCAAACCAGATAAAGAGAGAAGCATTCTTACATTGTGTTCAAGACCTCCTAGTTATGGAAGTGATCCACCCAGTTCGAAAGGAGGAACAGGGGCAAAGCTTCTATTCAAATCTGTTTGTGGTTCCCAAGAAAGAGGGAACCTTCAGACCAATCTTAGATCTCAAGATCCTAAACAAATTTCTCAGGGTCCCATCCTTCAAGATGGAGACTATTCGAACCATCCTACCTATGATCCAGGAGGGTCAATATATGACTACCGTGGACTTAAAGGATGCTTATCTTCACATTCCGTTACACAGAGATCATCATCGGTTTCTCAGGTTCACCTTCCTAGACAGGCATTACCAGTTTGTGGCTCTTCCCTTTGGTTTAGCTATGGCACCAAGAATCTTTACGAAGGTTCTGGGGTCACTTCTGGCGGTCCTAAGGCCGCGGGGTATAGCAGTAGCCCCTTACGTAGACGACATTCTGATACAGGCGTCGAATTTTCAAATTGCCAAGTCCCATACGGACATTGTTCTGGCATTCCTTAGGTCTCATGGGTGGAAAGTGAACGAAGAAAAGAGTTCTCTATCCCCTCTCACAAGAGTTTCCTTCCTGGGAACTCTGATAGATTCTGTAGAAATGAAGATTTACCTGACAGAGGCCAGGTTGTCAAAACTTCTAAATTCCTGCCGTGTTCTTTATTCTACTTCTCGCCCTTCAGTGGCTCAGTGTATGGAAGTAATCAGCTTAATGGTAGCGGCAATGGACATAGTGCCGTTTGCGCGCCTACATCTGAGACCTCTGCAACTCTGCATGCTCAGTCAGTGGAATGGGGATTACACAGATTTGTCCCCTCTACTAAATCTGGATCAAGAGACCAGGGATTCTCTTCTCTGGTGGCTATCTCGGGTCCATCTGTCCAAAGGTATGACCTTCCGCAGGCCAGATTGGACAATAGTAACAACAGATGCCAGCCTTCTGGGCTGGGGTGCAGTCTGGAACTCCCTGAAGGCTCAGGGATCGTGGACTCAGGAGGAGGCACTCCTTCCGATAAACATTCTGGAACTAAGAGCGATATTCAACACTCTTCAGGCTTGGCCTCAGCTTGCTGCGGTCAGGTTCATCAGATTTCAGTCGGACAACATCACGACTGTAGCTTACATCAACCATCAAGGGGGAACAAGGAGTTCCCTAGCAATGTTGGAGGTTTCAAAGATAATTCTATGGGCAGAGATTCACTCTTGCCATCTATCAGCTATCCATATATCCATATCCCAGGAGTAGAGAACTGGGAGGCGGATTTTCTAAGTCGACAGACTTTTCATCCGGGGGAGTGGGAGCTCCATCCGGAGGTATTTGCACAGTTGATTCAACTTTGGGCCAAACCAGAACTGGATCTCATGGCGTCTCGTCAGAACGCCAAGCTTCCTTGTTACGGATCCAGGTCCAGGGATCCCAAGGCAGCACTCAAAGATGCTCTAGCAGCGCCTTGGTCCTTCAACCTGGCTTATGTGTTTCCACCGTTTCCTCTGCTCCCTCGTCTGATTGCCAAGATCAAGCAGGAGGGAGCATAAGTGATTTTGATAGCACCTGCGTGGCCACGCAGGACTTGGTATGCAGATCTGGTGGACATGTCATCCTTTCCACCATGGACTCTGCCGCTGAGACAGGACCTTCTACTTCAGGGTCCTTTCAACCATCCAAATCTAATTTCTCTGCGTCTGACTGCTTGGAGATTGAACGCTTGATTTTATCGAGTCGGTCATTGATACCTTAATACAGGCGCGAAAGCCTGTCACCAGGAAAATCTATCATAATATATGGTGTAAATATCTTCATTGGTGTGAATCCAAGGGTTTCTCATGAAGTAAAGTCAGGATTCCTAGGATATTATCCTTTCTCCAAGAAGGATTGGAGAAGGGTTTGTCAGCTAGTTCCTTAAAGGGACAGATTTCTGCTCTGTCTATTCTTTTGCACAAACCTCTGGCTGAGGTTCCAGATGTTCAGGCGTTTTGTCAGGCTCTGGTTAGAATCAAGCCTGTGTTTAAACCTGTTGCTCCACCATGGAGTTTAAATTTAGTTCTTAAAGTTCTTCAAGGGGTTCCGTTTGAACCTTTGCATTCCATAGATATTAAGCTCTTATCTTGGAAAGTTCTGTTTTTAGTAGCTATCTCCTCTGCTCGAAGAGTTTCTGAGTTATCTGCTTTACAATGTGATTCCCCTTATCTCATTTTCCATGCAGATAAGGTAGTGTTACGTACCAAACCTGGTTTTCTGCCTAAGGTGGTATCTAATAAAAATATCAATCAGGAGATTGTTGTTCCGTCACTGTGTCCTAATCCTTCTTCAAAGAAGGAACGTCTATTACACAATCTTGACGTGGTTCGCGCTTTAAAGTTTTATTTACAAGCTACTAAAGATTTTCGTCAAACATCTGCATTGTTTGTTGTCTACTCTGGACAGAGGAGAGGCCAAAAGGCTTCGGCAACTTCTCTTTCTTTTTGGCTAAGAAGTATAATCCGCTTAGCTTATGAGACTGCTGGCCAGCAGCCTCCTGAAAGAATTACAGCTCATTCTACTAGAGCGGTAGCTTCCACATGGGCTTTTAAGAATGAGGCTTCTGTTGAACAGATTTGTAAGGCAGCAACTTGGTCTTCGCTTCATACTTTTTCTAAATTCTAAAAATTTGATACTTTTGCTTCTTCGGAGGCTATTTTTGGGAGAAAGGTCTTACAGGCAGTGGTGCCTTCCGTTTAAGCGCCTGCCTTGTCCCTCCCTTCATCCGTGTCCTATAGCTTTGGTATTGGTATCCCACAAGTAATGGATGATCCGTGGACTGGATACACCTTGCAAGAGAAAACAAAATTTATGCTTACCTGATAAATTTATTTCTCTTGTGGTGTATCCAGTCCACGGCCCGCCCTGTCATTTTAAGGCAGGTGTTTTTTATTTTTAAACTACAGTCACCACTGCACCCTATAGTTTCTCCTTTCTCTTGCTTGTCTTCGGTCGAATGACTGGAGGTGGCAGTTAGGGGAGGAGCTATATAGACAGCTCTGCTGTGGGTGATCCTCTTGCAGCTTCCTGTTGGGAAGGAGAATATCCCACAAGTAATGGATGATCCATGGACTGGATACACCACAAGAGAAATAAATTTATCAGGTAAGCATAAATTTTGTTTTTTAAAAAAATAATTTTTTTTTAGCATATTTACATATGCTTCTGTGTAGGATCCCCCCTTAGCCCCCAACCTCCCTGACCCCCCCCCTCCAAACAGCTCTCTATCCCTCCCCCTCTACCTTATTGGTAGCCATCTTGGGTACTGGCAGCTGTCTGCCAGTACCCAGTTTACAAAAAAACCCTGCTTTTTTATATTTTATTATTTTTTCTGTAGTGTAGCTTCCCCCCAGCCAAAGAGCAACCCCCCACCCCCACCCAGATCCCTTAGATGTAACTATGTTTAAAATTATTTTGTACCCACTCTAACTTTTTATTTTTACATTTCTGTAGTGTGTAGCCATTCCCACCCGCTTCCACCCCTTGCATGCGCCCGCCCCCGCCTGCACGTGCGTGCGCCTTCGTGCGCGCCCCCGACGGTCACGCCCCCGATCCCGCCCCCCTCCAAGTCATAGCCAACATCGATGACCGTCCACCTGCCTCCCACTGCAGCTCCCACCCACCAACGATACCGGCCACCGATGTCCGGTGCTGAGGGGGCCACAGAGTGGCTCTCTCTGCATCGGATGGCCAAGGGGTGTTATTGCAGGATGCCTCGATGTCGAGGCATCACTGCAATAACCGGAAAGCGGCTGGAAGCGAGCAGGATCGCTTCCAGCCGCTCTAAACCCCTAATGTCGTACAGGGTACGTTGCTGGTCTTTTAAGACCAGGTTGTGTGCGACGTACCCTGGACGACATGCGTCGTTAAGGGTTAATATACTTTTTACCTCTGTGATTACCCATACTTTTTACCTCTGTGATTACCTTGTATTAAAGCCTCTGCAGACTGCCCCCTTATTTCAGTTTTTTTGACCTCATATCTTTGAGCCTTTATAACGTTTTTGTGCAATATTTTTTTTAAAATCATTTTTATTAGATGGTTATTATGAGTGTAACTGTACTTTGTAATATATTTTTGATCGTGTTTACTTTGAACTTGTAATACTAGCGCTACACCTGATGCGCAAACACCCGCAATTTACTCCTTTTTGCTTATGTGTAACTGTTAGCTTGTCACTTGTAATTTGGCCCTTTAGCAGTTAACTCCCAGTAGAGGATTGGTGCTACTTAGCATACCTTAGTATGCTATTCTGCCTATTTCAGTTGTTATTTTATATATTTCTTTATTTTTTTTAGCTTTGTGCAAAAATTGTGTTTTTGTTCCACCCTCCCTAGAAAAGCCAAAAGGCAAATCGGTGACCTGCCTAAACTATCTGTTGATTTTGCAGCGTTTGCAGGTTACCAAATTGGTTTTCAGCCACTTAGGGAGTAGGGGACAAAGCACAATTTATTTATATAAAAGCAAGAGGTGTTTATTGTGCTTTTAACAAACCAGATATTTTTTTGTCTTTTTCTTTAATGTTAAAATATAGTTCAAATTACACCTTTCAACTATGAAACTTGCACACAAACTAAATATGATCATTTAAATCTTTTTTTTATATCTGCAATGAGGAGTTTGGAAGTTTCATAAAAATTAGGGATGTGCATTTGGCTGTTTCGTTAGAAACGAATGCTGAAAACAGCTGCCACCAGCAGCATTCGCCTATTTTCGGAGCCAGATTTCTTCTTGTGAATGTGCAACAAACTAAGATTTGTGCAAATCCAAATCTTTCACAAGAAGAAATGCGGCCACAAACGAAACAGCCGAATCCATATCCCTAATTAAAATAAAAATATATAAATATTAGACATGTGCGATTCATTTCGGATCGATTCGGAAATTCTGAAAATTCGGAGATTCAGATCGATTCGAATTTCCGAATTAAAATACTGCCGAATCTACTGAATAAATCCGAATCTAATACATCTGAATCGATTTGTATACATACGAATCGATTCGGATGTATTCGGTAGATTCGGATGGCCGTGTATTACACTAGTATTGTACAGTATATTAGGTTTTATCACTCTGCTATGGGTTAAACCTAATATACAGTACATAATATTAGTGTAATACACAGCACATCCCACCTAACACTTAAGGAAATTCCGAATTTCCGAATCGATTCGAACCAAATCGAATCGAACCGAAACTAACCTAATTTTTTCCGAATCCGAATGAATCCGAAACGAATTCATTCAAATTTTTCTGAATTCGAATAGATCCGAACCGAAATTCGAATCGATCCGAACCAAACCGAATTTTTCGAAGCTGCACAAGTCTAATAAATATCAGAAAGATATAAAGGGCCAGATTACAAGTAGGGAAGTATTTAACGCTCTCACTCAAATGCTAACTGCGCTAGAAGTAAGATTTTTGTGCGCTACGAGTAGCCCTCGTAATGCAAGTTGAAAGTAAACAATCTGTATAAAAGGCCGATGTGTGTAAAAAGCTGAAATTACAATATCATACACGCGATAATGTATATATCCCCTATAGAAGTCAATGGAGAAAAATAAGTGTAAAGAAAAACACTCTACTCACACGCAAACCCAATCGCATATTCTCAAGTACGCTAACCCATCATGAAAATATGAATATTTCACATTCCCATGTTCTTCACAAAGAAGATTGTGTTCCATTTATTCATAAATACATGTTTCTTTACATCCATCTGATGTTTTTTTGCACAAATATATTAGAGCTGCAACAACTAATCAGCATAATCTATAATAATCGATTCTGAAAATAGTTGTCAATGAATCTCATAATCGATTAGTTGGTTTGCAATTAGTTTGTCTGTGCACAGCACCAGCTGCTTTACTCAAATGAGCTCCTGCACATGGTATTGTGTTTTATGGTTATGCCCTTAGCCTAAAGGACGTCTACAGACATTTTACTTTTCACTTTTTCAGAACACTATAAGTTTCTTTTTAAGTTTACAACTACTTCTGGCTTATGTGCAACCCAGAAATAAAATAGGAGTCATAATTTGGATTGTGTATATAAAATCAGGTGATTTGGGACTATGCTTTTCATGATATAGTGCAGAGCTTGTTATTTACACCTAGCCTAGATTGATGGCTTTTGTTATATGAATCAATGTCACTATTACCTGTTTGCACAATTTTTAGCGGATCGCTTGCTATTGCTAATTATATGTACTCTATAGATAAATGTGTAAGGCTGTGTCCTGTTACTGATATATAGTCTTTAGCCCTTTTGCCTTTTTTTTCTCTTTCTATTTTTAATTAATTGGAATCTGTACCAAATTCAACCTCTGTAAGTATATAGCTGTTATTTTAAGAGCGGACTAGATATTTTTCCCCCTAAATTATTGATGGTTATTTACTACTGCATATAGATATTCAAGATATTTTTATGCTAAAATGAAGTCCAGGCTTACTTTGTTGAGAGGCCCCTTGCATTGGTGGAGAACTAACAAAGATAAATAGCCCACCTTGGTGAAATTGGCAAAACCCTACTTATACATTTCAGGCACCTCAACACCATCTGAGTGCCTCTTCTCTGCTGCAGGCAAAATAGCTGCAAAAAAGAGAGCCAGCCTCAGCCAGGATCATGTGGTCATGTTGATTTTTTTGCATTTCAATGCAAAGTTTCTGAAAGAATGACTAATAGAATATTATAAACAGTGATCGTCTACCTCTTTCTACTTCTACCTCTTTACAACCAGTTTGTGGTTTTGGTTTGCTTAATTATAAAAATTTGTTCTGCTGCTTAAAAAATTGGACCAACAGTTGTTTTAACGAAAAGTTTGTCGGAAGTTTATATTTGTAACACTCAGTATGTGGATTTTATTTTAAATATAGGACAAAATTAATTTATTTTTCATCTGATTAGTCGATTAATCGAAAAAATAATCGGACGATTAATCGATTATGAAAATAATCGTTAGTTGCAGCCCTAAAATATATATTTATACCTATATATATAAATATTTATGTATAGGTATCTATACTATAATTGCGTTTGTAATGTCCATCACCGTCGACAGTTGCGCACGCATCCTCAAAGGAATGTTGGCAGCGAGAAGCAGCCAACAGAAAGTGAAGCTGCATCAAGGTGGACTCCAAAAATGGCAGGGTGGTGAAAGAAGATGGATTCTTTCACTACCCTGCCATTTTTGGAATCCATCGGGATGCAGCGAAGGCAAATGGAGCATTAAAAAAAAACCGCAATAATTATTTTAAAAAAAAACCTAACCGCCCATACGAAGTATTAAGAAAAAAATAAACTAACCGCCCGGATGAAGTATTAAGAAAAAAAACTACCTAATAAAATTATTAACCCCTAAATCCTCAAACCCCAACATCGCAAAACTACCTAATACATCTATTAACCCCTAAACTGCCAACCCCCACAATGCATTAAACCTAATTTACCTATTAACTCCTACACTGCCAACCGCCACAACGCAAACAACTAATTTAATGACTAAGCCCCCTAACCTAACCTCCCCTAAATCAACCCCTTAATTACAATAAAAATAAACTACATAACAATAAAAAAATACAAAAAAAATTACATTAGATTAATCTAATTACAAAAAACAATAAACACATTATCCAAAGTAAAAAAATTAAACCTAATCACTATGAAAATAAAAAGCCCCCAAAATAAAAACACCCCCTAATCTAATGCTTAGCTTCCAATAGACCTTAAAAGGGCTTTTTGTAGGGCATTGCCCTAAGTTAAACAGCTCTTTTACATTAAAAATAAACAAAGGCCCCCCTAACAGTAAAACCCCCCACCCACCAAACCCCCAAAATAAAAAACCTAACATTAAAAAACCTAAACTACCCATTGCCCTGAAAAGGGCATTTGTAAGGGCATTCAGCTCTTTTTCAAAGTGCCCAAAAAAATCTGAAATGTAAAAAAAAAAAATGTAAAAAAGTCCGGCGGAGAAGGTCTTCTTCCAGGCGGGTCCATCATCTTCATCCACAGCAAAGGCGGCGTGGAGTGGAGGTCCGGAGCGGTCTTCCCAGATGTGGCAATCCTCGGCGGCAGTCATCTGCGGCGGTGGTGCTCCTTGGCGGCGGCGTTGGTGCTCCTCGACGGCAGCTGTCCTCGGCGAAGGCGTGGAGGTTCCTCTTTATATGATCGTCCGCTGCACACTGAAGAAAGAATTCAAGGTACCCCATATTTATTGGGGTACCTTGAATTCCTATTGGCTGAAATTTTCAAATTCAGCCAATAGGATGAGAGCTACTGAAATCTTATTGGCTGATTTGAACAGCCAATAGGATTTTAGTAGCTCTAATCCTATTGGGTGTTTTGAAAAATTCAGCCAATAGGAATGCAAGGTACCCCAAATTGATTGCGGTACCTTGCATTCTTTCTTCAGTATACCACGGACGATCGGATGAAGAGGGGCCTCCATGTCGCCGAGGACCGCCGCCGTTGCCAAGGACCGCCGCCGAGGACCACTGCTGAGGATCGCCACATCTGAGAAAACCGCTCCGGACCTCCGCTCCGCGCTGCCTTCGCTTTGGATGAAGATGATGGACCCGCCTGGAAGACCTTCTCCGCCGGATTTCTGAAACCGTGAGTACCTATTAGGGCTATTGGTAGTTTAGCATTAGATTAGGAGGTGTTTTTATTGGGGGGGGGGGCTTTTTTATTTTCATAGGGATTAGGTTTAACTTTTTTATTTTGGATAATGTGTTTATTTTTTTCTGTATTTCTATTTTTTATTTTTTGTAGCTTGGGGGTTTGTATTTACAACATATAGATAAATAACATTCTGCTATGTGAAGAACATTGGAATGTGAAATATTTGCAATAAATACAAAGTATAACACTTTGTTAAAACTTTATTAAAAATTAATATTGTATAAATATGCTTTTATATGTTTGTAAATACATATATAAATACATATATACACATATAAATACATAAATACATATGTACACACACACAGATATATATATATATATATATATATATATATACGCACACATACATACATATACATCTTTAGACATGTATATGTATGTATGTCTATGTTAAAGCCCTTTGCCTGCTTTTTGTTCTAACACCTATCTTAGAGCCCTTATAATTTTTTTGTGCACAGTATTTTTTAATCATTTTTATTAGACAGTGTTATTATGGGTGTGCTGTAATTTGTAATGTATCTTTGATGTGTTTTGTGACACTTTTTTGTTTTGTAAAACAGAGCTCTGAGGACGCTCTATACTGACGGGCGTTAACATTAAACTTGTAATACAAGCGAAAAAAGCCAACGAGCGCAAACACCTGGGATATACCTCTTTTCACATGTGTGTAACTGTTATCACTCCACTCGCAATCTGGCCCAAAATAATTCAATTGCACACTTGAATTAATATCATTGATTAAAGGGACATGATACCCAAATGTTTAAGCATTTGAATATGATGTAGCATAGCTGTAAAAATCTGACTAGAAAATATCGCCTGACTTTAAGATGACTAAGGTGTAGACTGTCCCTTTAAAGGGACATAACAATATGCTAATTCACTTGAATCACCTGAACATCTCTTTGTAAAAAAGGAAGATATTTCACCTCAAAATTTTCTCTGTAGCCACATCCCATTGTAAATCCAATTAGTGAGTCTTTTGTAACTAGTGAAGCCTTTATGCAACCAAGATCATCATTTGGCAGAGCTTGGAAGTCATTTCAAAGTGACCAGAAAAATAAGTCATTTTAAAATAACTGTTTTACTGTTACTGCTGCATGATATTGAAATGGGAGCAGGAGGATATTTGCTACTTAATCTACAGTAAAACTTTAAGATGACTACGGTGTAGACTGTACCTTTAAGTGAAACAATCTGCAATTAAACATAGGAATCATGAATACCAAACTAGTTATTGATCATGTCTGCCTTTTGTTTTAGTTGCATATAATTTACTTTTTCTGTGAAGATCTTTGAATATCTGTGTGCGCTCTTGCTTGAAAAACACGTGATACCTGTGATTCTTAACAGTTTTTGCGTTTATCTACTTTGCAGAAGAAAACAAAAAAACAACACAGAAACTAACCTTGGATATTTTTCCTTACTTCAAATTGATTTAGTATTTTCACTGATTGGAAATTGATACATTGATACATTTGATTTAAAAAAGAAAATACATCTTAACTGCTTTGCAGTATTTTCTGGACGGGTTTCCAGGTGTCCGGTATTTAACTGTACAGTGCAGTATTGTAACAGAATGTCTAGTGAAATCTTCACAAAAATGCAGGAGTTACATGTACGGGTTTTAAAGTCTCTGAAGCTAAATGTAAAGGGCCGTCTGTACTTTAACGTTTTATAAATATGGAGCAGAAAGAAGCAAGGAGCAGTCAAGGGGGCTGATTTATCAAGGGTCGTATGGCCCCTGTTTCCGTGCAAGCCTTCAGGCAGTTATAAAGACCGCTGCTCCTTAACTAGTCCTCTAACTCTGAGGCTGCAGACATCAATCCGCCCAACTTTGATAAATCGGCCCCAAGGAGTCAAATCAATTCTGTTTATGTGTATTACTGGCAAAGAGGTTAAAAACATGGGCCCCAAGTTATCAAGGTCTGTCGGACCTGATCCGACAGTGAGGATCAGGTCCGACAGATCTCGCTGAATATGGCGAGCAATACGCTCGCCGTATTCAGCATTGCACCAGCAGCTCACAAGAGCTGCTGGTGCAACGCCGCCCCCTGCAGACTTGCGGCCAATAGGCCGCCAGCAGGGGGGTTTCAATCAACCCGATCGTATTCGATCGGGTTGATTTCCGGCGATGTCTGTCCGCCTGCTTAGAGCAGGCGGACAGGTTATGGAGCAGCGATCTTTGTGACCGCTGCTTCATAACTGCTGTTTCTGGCGAGTCTGAAGACTCGCCAGAAACAGGGGCCATCAAGCTCCATTCAGAGCTTGTTAACCCCTTAATGACCACAGCACTTTTCCATTTTCTGTCCGTTTGGGACCAAGGCTATTTTTACATTTTTGTGGTGTTTGCGTTTAGCTGTAATTTTCCTCTTACTCGTTTACTGTACCCACACATATTATATACCGTTTTTCTCGCCATTAAATGGACTTTCAAAATATACCATTATTTTCATCATATCTTATAATTTACTATAAAAAATATTATAAAATATGAGGAAAAAATGGAAAAAAACACACTTTTTCTAACTTTGACCCCCAAAATCTGTTACACATCTACAACCACCAAAAAACACCCATGCTAAATAGTTTCTAAATTTTGTCCTGAGTTTAGAAATACCCAATGTTTACATGTTCTTTACTTTTTTTGCAAGTTATAGGGCTATAAGTACAAGTAGCACTTTGCCATTTCCAAACCACTTTTTTTCAAAATTAGCGCTAGTTACATTGGGACACTAATATCTTTCAGGAATCTCTGAATATCCATTGACATGTATATATATTTTTTTTAGAAGACATCCCAAAGTATTGATCTAGGCCCATTTTGGTATATTTCATGGCACCATTTCACCGCCGAATGCGATCAAATAAAAAAATTATTTTACTTTTTCACAAATTTTTTCACAAACTTTAGGTTTCTCACTGAAATTATTTACAAACAACTCATGAAATTATGGAATAAATGGTTGTAAATGCTTCTCTGGGATCCCCTTTGTTCATAAATAGCAGACATATATGGCTTTGGCTTTGCTTTTTGGTAATTAGAAGGCTGCTAAATGCCACTGCGCACCAACCGTGTATTATGCCCAGCAGTGAATGGGTTAATTAGGGAGCATGTAGGGAGCTTCTAGGGTTAATTTTAGCTCTAGTGTAGTGTAGTAGACAACCCCAAGTATTGATCTAGGCCCATTTTGGTATATTTCATGCCACCATTTCACCGCCAAAAGCAATCAAATAAAAAAAAATTGTTCACTTTTTCAAACTTTAGGTTTTTCACTAAAATTATTTACAAACAGCTTGTGCAATTATGGCACAAATGGTTTTAAATGCTTCTCTGGGATCCCCTTTGTTCATAAATAGCAGACATATATGGCTTTGGCGTTGCTTTTTGGTAATTATAAGGCCGCTAAATGCTGCTGCGCATCACATGTGTATTATGGCCAGCAGTGAAGGGGTTAATTAGGTAGTTTGTAGGGAGCTTGCAGGGTTAATTTTAGCTTTAGTGTAGAGATCAGACTCCCACCTGACACATCCCACCCCCTGATCCCTCCCAAACAGCACTCTTCCCTCCCCCACCCCACAATTGTCCCCGCCATCTTAAGTACTGGCAGAAAGTCTGCCAGTACTAAAATAAAAGGTATAAAAAAAAATAAAAAAAATTTTTTAAGCATATTTACATATGCTGCTATGTAGGGTCCCCCCTTAGCCCCCAACCTCCCTGATCCCCCCAAAATAGCTCCCTAACCCTCCCCCTCTGCCTTATTGGGGCCATCTTGGGTACTGGCAGCTGTCTGCCAGTACCCAGTTTGCAAATAAAAATTTTGTTTTTTTTATGTTTTACTATTTGTTTCTGTAGTGTAGCTTCCCCCCCACAGTCCAATACCCCACCAGCCAAACCGATCACTAAAAAAAACATATTAACCCCTTTGATCCCCACTTCTAAGAAAAACATTTTCTGTAGCTTAGTGGTTCCCACCCGCTCCCTCCCCGTGCACGCGCCCGCCCGGCCTCCCCGTGCACGCGCGCGCGTCCGTGCGCGTCCCCCCGGTCGTCCCCGCCCCCGATCCCGCCCCCCTCCGCATCACAAAGGCCATCGATGGCCGCCACCCACCTCCCACACCGGCTCCCACCCACCAACGAAGGTAGCCGTTAATGTCCGGTGCAGAGAGGGCCACAGAGTGGCTCTCTCTGCACCGGATGGCTACAAATGGTTATTGCAGGATGCCTCGATATCGAGGCATCACTGCAATAACCGGAAAGCAGCTGGAAGCGAGCAGGATCGCTTCCAGCTGCTTTCCAAACCGAGGACGTGCAGGGTACGTTCTCAGGCATTAACTGCCTTTTTTTTGAGGACGTACCCTGCACGTCCTCGGTCATTAAGGGGTTAAATAGAGGCCATGGTGCGTTCAAGAGTAGAAGTTCAGGTACAACTTTTTTTTGGGGGGGCATTGTGTTACTCCCACCTACCATTGTGCCCGGTGACCGACAAAGAGCTAGATTACAAGTGGAGTCCTATTTAGAGTTCCCACTCAAGCATAAACTTCACTAGAAGTAATCTTTTGGCACGCATCGGGTTGCACAGGTATTGCAAGTTGAAAGTGAAAACTGATGCACGATATCTGGACCACGTTAACATATTCTCCCCATAGACGTCAATAGAGAGAGCAGAAGAAAAAACCTAACACCTACCGCTTGCGCACCTAACCTTCCAGTGTTCTTCACTTACAGAACATTATTTTTTTTTAAAATATATACAACAACAAAGTATCCGCACTCACTGGACTTGTGAAAAAAGGTTTTATATAGTGACGTTTCGGGGCAAGAAACCCCTTCCCCTTCTTGCCCCGAAACGTCACTATATAAAACCTTTTTTCACAAGTCCAGTGAGTGCAGATACTTTGTTTGTTGGATTGAATCTCCTTTTCCTGACACCCTGGCAGTTGAGTTTGGAAGTGTGAGTGCAAATCCATTTGGGACTATTATATATATAGATATATATATATAGATGATTAGATATCTGTATATAACTATACCTGTATATCTATTTCTATAGATATATAGGTATATATATCTATTTTACATTAACATTATCAGCTTTATATATATATATATATATATATATCTATATATATATATATCTCGAGAGAGAGAGAGAGAGAGAGAGAGAGAGAGAGAGAGAGAGAGAGAGAGAGAGAGAGAGAGAGAGAGAGAGAGAGAGAGAGAGAGAGAGAGAGAGAGAGAGAGAGAGAGAGAGAGAGAGAGAGAGAGAGAGAGAGAGAGAGAGAGAGAGAGAGAGAGAGAGAGAGAGAGAGAGAGAGAGAAATATATATTTAAGATAAAAATTAAAAATTCTATGTGAATAACATAGGAATGTAAACTGTATGTAATGTGATTCATGTTTTGCGCTTTATGTCTAACACAGTGTTGGGTGCACATGAAGAATTATTAATCTCAAAGCGTGTTTTTGAAATATGAAATATAAAAAAAATGATACTGTAAAAAATATGTATATATTCTATGGATTATTTGGAATTTTCTACACTATGTATAATAATGTAAACCCTTATAGTTTTTTTTTTATATTTATATAAATATTTTTTATCAGATAGTATATATATATGAGTGTAACTGTCATTTTAAATGGATTTATGTTGTGTTTAGGGCAACTTTATATTAATGCATTACCTCTTATACAAGGTTATCAGCCAAGCAAACCTGACGGGAGTAAATAGTGACTCTCGTTAACGTGTTTACTTTCAACTTGTAATACGATCGCTACTTCCATCCAAAAAGCCAGAAAACCTGATATTGCTTGCGTGCAAAAGTTAGCGCACCACTTGTAATCTAGCCCAAATTTTCCAGTATTTTTGGAGGACAGTTGACAACACTATTTACTGACAAGAAATCCAGAGAAAACAGCGAACCTCAAAGCCATCCAAAATCTATTCAAGAAAAACACATGAAAACATGTTATTTCAAATATCTATGAGAGACCAACAGCACTCTGCCAGTCTTACTCGTTTCGGCTGTAGGTGCCTTAATCATAGACAATGGCACAATACCCGGGTCCATCTTTAAATAGCCCATTAATTGCTTAAATTGGAAATAGCTGTGGTCTCTTAAAGTAACAACATAACGCATATTTACATCCCCTGGCTTACATTGACAGTTGACTGTGAGTGCTTAAACTGATATATTACATTTACATATCATTAATATACAAATAAGTGTTATAGGACATAAAAACTTATAATCCCTAATCTTAGAAAGCATGCTCTGTAGTCAAATATGTACACACAATTTATATCCTTCAAATTATCCATTGCACCAGGGATAGGCAAGGTGTCCGTACACGGACACTGGTGTCCGTGACTGTCCCTTGCAGTGTCTGCCACCCATGGAGGGGAGGGAGGAGTAGGATAGATGAATACTGGTCCTGACTCCTCCTTGACGCATGCGGCACCACATTCTGCGGGGTTGGGGCCGCACCCACGGGATGCTGAAGTGAGTGAGTGAGAGGGAAGAAGCAAGCTGCCTGCAGTGCAGCCTGTGTCAACCACCCGTGAGCTGTGACCCGTCCCAATTCCTTGATCTGTGCGGCAGCATGGTGCTGGTGTCTGTAGAAGACCACAGCCTACTCTGATAAACCTTACCTAACCAAATAGGTAACCAACCATGATGATCATGCGATTAACATCAAGGTGGGTGAGTTTGGTTAGGAGTTGCAGACTCTCAATACAACAAAAATTAAAAAAGAAAGATCTGAGTTTTGAAAACATTTTATACTAGTATACCACAAGCAGTCTTTATATAAATGTTATTTTAAACTTGTTTGATTAGATGACTAATTTGTACTTGTGGAACTAGACCAGGGGCAACCAACAAGCAGCCCATTTGACAGCAAAGTGCCGCTCTCCGGACTTATAGAAACATAGAATGTGTCTGCAGATAGGAACCATTCGGCCCATCTAGTCTGCCCAATTTTCTGAATACTTTTATTAGTTCCTGGCCTTATCTTATACCTAGCATAGCCTTATGCCTATCCCATGCATTTTTAAACTCCTTCACTGTCTCTACCACTTCTGCTGGATGGCTATTCCACCATGCATCAACTACCCTCTCGGTAAAGAGAGTGTTTTTTTATGTTTTTAATTTGAAATGTACCTTGGTGTCCTTCACTTATGCCTATACTTTGGAAAATGTCCGCCACAGCCTTGGTCCGTGCCTATCACTGCACGTGCTCAGCGTCATATCCAGAGGTTGTCTTTAGGAAATAGATTTATAAGTGCTGCCAACATTGCTGCAGAGGTTGAAGGGATGGGGGGTCAGCCTGTCAGTGCTTAGACCATAGGCCGCACACTGCATCAAATTGAACTGCATGGCTGTCGTCCCAGAAGGAAGCCTCTTCTAAAAATGATGCACAAGAAAGCCCGCAAACAGTGTGCTGAAGACAAGCAGACTAAGGACATGGATTACTGGAACCATGTCCTGTGGTCCAATGAGACCAAGATAAACTTATTTGGTTCAGATGGTGTCAAGCGTGTGTGCCGCAACCAGGTGAGGAGTACAAAGACAAGTGTGTCTTGCCTACTGTCAAGCATGGTGGTGGGAGTGTCATGGTCTGGGCCTGCATGAGTGCTGCCGGTACGGGGGAGCTACAGTTCATTGAGGGAACCATGAATGCCAACATGTACTGTGACATGCTGAAGCGGAGACACAGGGCAGTATTCCAACATGATAACGACCCCCAACACACCTCCAAGATAACCACTGCCTTGCTAAAGAAGCTGAGGGTAAAGGTGATGGACTGGCCAAGCATGTCTCCAGACCTAAACCCTATTGAGCATCTGTGGGGCATCCTCAAACGGAAGGTGGGGAAGCGCAAGGTCTCTAACATCCACCAGCTCTGTAATGTCGTCATGGAGGAGTGGAAGTGGACTCCAGTGGCAACCTGTGAAGCTCTGGTGAACTCCATGCCCAAGAGGGTTAAAGCAGTGCTGGAAAATAATGGTGGTCACACAAAATATTGACACTTTGGGCCCAATTTGGACATTTCCACTTAGGGGTGTACTCACTTTTGTTGCCAACGGTTTACACATTAATGGCTGTGTGTTGAGTTATTTTGAGGGGACAGCAAATTGACACTGTTATACAGGTTGTACACTCACTACTTTACATTGTAGCAAAGTGTCATTTCTTCAGTGTTGTCACATGAAAAGATATAATAAAATATTTACAAAAATGTGAGGGGTGTACTCACTTTTGTGACATACTGTATGTATAGGACAAATATACTATAAAAGCGGCATGAAACCCAAAAATGTTCTTTCATGATTTAGCTAGAACATGAGGAATAGAAGAAAATAGAGGGGCGCCTCATGTGTAGGATCAACAGATATAAAAATCAGTAATAACAGTAGTAGAGCCAAATGGGTACTCACACACTTCACAAGCACACCAATGTGCTGGTAGTAGCAGGCTGCAGATTCAAATAGGTGTGGCAGCTCACCTCTCAGGTAGTACTGTGATGCTGGAGATGGAAAAGGAGACACAGAAAAAAGCACTACATGTGCAGACTGTTAAAAATATAACAAACAATATTTTCAGTGGTACAGATGGTTACTCACATACTCCATGAGCACACTTATGTGCTGGTAGAAACAAGCTGCAAATTTTAGGCAGGTGTAGCAGCTCACCCCAGATAAGATTTCTTAATGCTGTAATCAAATGGCTCCAATAGGTAACACAAAGTCCCAAAAAGGTAGAGAGACTCTTATGTATCAGCAGGGCAGTAGGTAGGTAAAGATATCCACTCAAAGGCGTATTTCCAGTAAAATACAAATATTTATTAAAAACAAAAGTTAAAAAACACAACAGAACAATTGCTGTGTTAGGTGGATAAAAAAGGGGTTAACAGTGACCCCAATAATGCAACGCGTTTCTCGGTTTTGCACCGTTTCATCAGGCATAAAATTGTTTTTATTCCTACCTCTCCTGCCTCTGCTTTATATAGCCAGCTAACAAACATTATCCTCCTTTCAGAGGGGTGTGTTTAACAATTAATCACTGACACCTGTCTAAGGTGGCTAGTCTCCTAATTACAAAATGTTAAGGAAATCCAATGTACTTATATATGCAAGAAAACTGTCTATTTGTTGTTTATAATATACGTGTATATGTACAAAAGACTAGCTTTCTATCTGATATACGTATGTGTATAAGTGTAAGGGGGATTTTCTTTCTAATCCATCTATTCTATAGATCTCCCAACAGTGATAGTCTATTCCTATACTATATATGTTATATGGCTCATCCATCAGTAATATTTCCCTATATTATTTCCCTATATTAATTGGCAGGGGTGCATATGAATTTTAACCTCTGTGGGGGTTTTTTCCCCTATATCTAGAAATATTCATAGCCGTAAACTTTTTACAAAATAATCTGTCCTCTTAATAATATGTCCTAAAGTTGTACTTTATAGGTATTAATGGGGGTTTCTATACTACGGTAATTTTACCAATGCTGCACTCCACAAGCAGCATATATGAAATTTACAGCGAAACATTAACCCAATATTGACTTGGCTCAACTAAATGGTATGCACTGTATTATAAATAGTGCCCTAGTGTTCCGATTTCTTTAGATAAATTTGTAATTTTTATAATTACATAGTATATTCGATCCCAAAATGTGATAAAAATCACACATAATAAATATCAAAATAAACCACGATTGTGGAGCAAAACAGTCTAAAATCTAGTATTTAAATACAAAAAATCAAATTTATGTTGATAAATCTTGGAGTAATGCATAAAGGAGCATATGGTGAATATTAATATGGTGTATAATATAACATAATATGTCTCAAAGTGTGATGTTGCAACTAAATGTGACAGTAATATAAAGGTGATTAGACCATCTAATGTGATAAAAATGTGTCTAGATAATCTATTTATAAATTCAAAGAAAATACTTATTCACTAAAGTACTAAAATACTTATTCACTAAAGTACTAAAATACTTATTCACTAAAGTACTAAAATACTTATTCACTAAAGTACTAAAATACTTATTCACTAAAGTACTAAAATACTTATTCACTAAAGTACTAAAATACTTATTCACTAAAGTACTAAAATACTTATTCACTAAAGTACTAAAATACTTATTCACTAAAGTACTAAAATACTTATTCACTAAAGTACTAAAATACTTATTCACTAAAGTACTAAAATACTTATTCACTAAAGTACTAAAATACTTATTCACTAAAGTACTAAAATACTTATTCACTAAAGTACTAAAATACTTAGTATTTTCTTTGAATTTATAAATAGATTATCTAGACACATTTTTATCACATTAGATGGTCTAATCACCTTTATATTACTGTCACATTTAGTTGCAACATCACACTTTGAGACATATTATGTTATATTATACACCATATTAATATTCACCATATGCTCCTTTATGCATTACTCCAAGATTTATCAACATAAATTTGATTTTTTGTATTTAAATACTAGATTTTAGACTGTTTTGCTCCACAATCGTGGTTTATTTTGATATTTATTATGTGTGATTTTTATCACATTTTGGGATCGAATATACTATGTAATTATAAAAATTACAAATTTATCTAAAGAAATCGGAACACTAGGGCACTATTTATAATACAGTGCATACCATTTAGTTGAGCCAAGTCAATATTGGGTTAATGTTTCGCTGTAAATTTCATATATGCTGCTTGTGGAGTGCAGCATTGGTAAAATTACCGTAGTATAGAAACCCCCATTAATACCTATAAAGTACAACTTTAGGACATATTATTAAGAGGACAGATTATTTTGTAAAAAGTTTACGGCTATGAATATTTCTAGATATAGGGGAAAAAAAACCCACAGAGGTTAAAATTCATATGCACCCCTGCCAATTAATATAGGGAAATAATATAGGGAAATATTACTGATGGATGAGCCATATAACATATATAGTATAGGAATAGACTATCACTGTTGGGAGATCTATAAAATAGATGGATTAGAAAGAAAATCCCCCTTACACTTATACACATACCTATATCAGATAGAAAGCTAGTCTTTTGTACATATACACGTATATTATAAACAACAAATAGACAGTTTTCTTGCATATATAAGTACATTGGATTTCCTTAACATTTTGTAATTAGGAGACTAGCCACCTTAGACAGGTGTCAGTGATTAATTGTTAAACACACCCCTCTGAAAGGAGGATAATGTTTGTTAGCTGGCTATATAAAGCAGAGGCAGGAGAGGTAGGAATAAAAACAATTTTATGCCTGATGAAACGGTGCAAAACCGAGAAACGCGTTGCATTATTGGGGTCACTGTTAACCCCTTTTTTATCCACCTAACACAGCAATTGTTCTGTTGTGTTTTTTAACTTTTGTTTTTAATAAATATTTGTATTTTACTGGAAATACGCCTTTGAGTGGATATCTTTACCTACCTACTGCCCTGCTGATACATAAGAGTCTCTCTACCTTTTTGGGACTTTGTGTTACCTATTGGAGCCATTTGATTACAGCATTAAGAAATCTGATCTGGGGTGAGCTGCTACACCTGCCTAAAATTTGCAGCTTGTTTCTACCAGCACATAAGTGTGCTCATGGAGTATGTGAGTAACCATCTGTACCACTGAAAATATTGTTTGTTATATTTTTAACAGTCTGCACATGTAGTGCTTTTTTCTGTGTCTCCTTTTCCATCTCCAGCATCACAGTACTACCTGAGAGGTGAGCTGCCACACCTATTTGAATCTGCAGCCTGCTACTACCAGCACATTGGTGTGCTTGTGAAGTGTGTGTGAGTACCCATTTGGCTCTGCTACTGTTATTACTGGTTTTTATATCTGTTGATCCTACACATAAGGCGCCCCTCTATTTTCTTCTATTCCTCATAGTTATACCCGGACCAGTCGGCGAGGAGGAGGCAGCCACCACAGGGCTTTTCCACTTGGTTTTGAAAAGGACTAATTTTTGCCTTGATTTTGTAATTATATTTGGACTTCCCTCATTTGAGAGGATTTTATTTCAGTTTTCTCTTATTTTTTTGCTTTATTTTTTTATCTGTATTGTATACACAATTACCAATTTGCATTTTTTAAAGAGTATATAGATTAATATCACTATCTATATTATCACTACCGCCCCCTTACTTTGCTGTAAGGCTATATATACACATTTAGCTAGAACATACATTTTTAAACAACTTTCCAGTTTATTTCTATGATCAAATTTACGTCATTCTCTTGGTATCATTTGTTGATGGAGCAGCAAGGCACTACTGGTTTCTAACTGAAAACATGGGTAAGCCAATGACAATTGGTATATAAATGCAGCCACCAATCAGCAGCTAGAACTTAGGTTCTTTGCTGCTCCTGAGCTTACCTAGATAAACCTAAGAGAAGGAAGCAAATTAAATAATAGAAGTAAATTGGAAAGTTGTTTAAAATCGCATGCTCTTTCTGAATAATGAAATAAAAAATTGGGTTTCATGTCCCTTTAAGTCATTCTTTGTTTTCTGACATCAGTGTGCCTGTACTAGCTTTAAACCTGGGTGCCTGTACTAGCTTTACACCTGGGTGCCTGTACTAGCTTTACACCTGGGTGCCTGCACTAGCTTTACACCTGGGTGCCTGCACTAGCTTTACACCTGGGTGCCTGCACTAGCTTTACACCTGGGTGCCTGCACTAGCTTTACACCTGGGTGCCTGCACTAGCTTTACACCTGGGTGGAGTCACAGATTTTCTATAAGTGGGGACAGTGTGGGTTTTAGACATGGGGTAGATTTATGAATAGGCGGGCGGTCATGATTTGCTGTAGTGAATCATGTCCGCTCGATCTTGTTAAATGCCGACAGCATATGCTGTTGGCATTTAACATTGCGCAAGGATTTCTGGTGAAATGCTTGTGCAATGCTGTCACCTACTTACTGGTGGCCGCTTGCAGGGGCTGTCAATCATCCTGATCGTATCATATCAGGATGATTTCAAATCGCCACATAAAAGGTGGTGGACAAGTTAAGGAGCAGTGGTCTTAACTTCCATTTCAGGCGAGTCTGAAACGATGGGGCTCCAAAGCAGCGTCCCCTGTTTAATAAATGGAGCCCATAGTTACAGGTGTCCTATGAGCGGGGTTAGGGCAGGGGAAGTGGAATTACCCGTGTTCTGAGGGCAGAGTCAGCTGGTCTGGGGGTGTGGTTTGGCAGTTGAGGGGTGTGAACCACTACAAAGGACAGGGGCAGGAAGTATTTATTTTTACATTTTTACCCCCCCTTCCTCAACCCAATGGTGGTGCAAAATAGAAGACTGTGAGTGCTTTGCACCCCTTGCCCTTCCTAGAACCGTGACTGATTGTGTTATTAAAATAAGGTGGGTCCGATTCAGCATTCCCAGATACAGCTTCAAATCTCAATAAATATCTTAAGATTTATAGGGTTAAAGTACTAATGTGTGTTGCTCATATTGTGCTTCTACCATAGACATAAGTCAGGTGTGATAGACATTCCATATTATTTCAACAAATGGAAACCAGCAATGCCCCAACAAACAAAGTGCACGTGAAGACAAGAGCTCACTGCCAGGCTCTCCTATAAATCCCCAAAACAATATCTCCACAGCACTCACTTGATGAATAATTTATTAAGGAATCATATCCAAGTGACAAACAGCAATGTTTCGGGTAGTGCACCCTTAATCATGCCATGAGGGTGCACTACCCAAAACGTTGCTGTTTGTAACCTGGATATGATTCATTAATAAATGATTCATTAAGTGAGTGCTGTGGACATATTGTTTTGTAGACATTTCCTATTACCATAAAGAAGACCTAGACCTAGAGAAATAAGTTAAAGGGACCTTAAACTCAAAATTTCAGTCCACATAAAATGTTTAATTATACTTAAAGGGACATAAAACTCCATTTTCTTTCATGATTCAGATAGAGAATACAATTTTAAACAACTTTCTAATTTGCTTCTATTATCTAATTTGTTTTATTCTCTTGGTATCATTTGTTGAAGGAGCAGCAATGCACTAATGGTTTCTAACTGAACACATGAGTGAGCCAATCCCAATCTGTATATATATGCAGCCACAAATCAACAGCTAGAACCTAGGTTCTCTACTGCTCCTGAACTTGCCTAGATAAACCTTTTAGCAAAGGATAACAAGAGAAGGAAGCAAATTAAATAGTAGAAGTAAATTGGAAAGGTGTTTGAAATTGTATTCTCTATCTGAATCATGAAAGAAAAAAAATTGGGTTTCATGTCCCTTTAAAAAAAAAAAAAGTTTTAAAGAATTTTCATTATTTATTTTACATGCTTTTCCCATAATATAACTGAAAATTGTAGTCTTTCCAGCCCTCTTAGACAGATTGAAGTGCATTCCACAAAGTGCATAGCTTTTATACTCCTACATCCTGCACAGTGATTGGATTAAATGTAAATGATCTTGTTTATATCTGTCCCCTATTGGCCACAATAAAGGAAGTACAACTGCAAATGTTTCTTTCATGACAGAACATGCAGTTTTAAACAACTTTAAAATTGACTTTTATTATCAAAATTGCTTCATTCTATTCATATCCTCTGTTGAAGGAGCAGTGGCGCACTACTTGCAGCTAGCTGACATTCCGGAGAGCCAATGATAAGAGACATATATGTGCAACCACCAATCAGCAGCTAGTTCCCAGTAGTGTATCACTGCTCCTGAGCCTATCATTGTCTGCTTTTCAACTAAGAGATCAAATCAAATTAGATAATAGAAGTAGATTTGAAAGTTGTTTAACATCATGTTCTGTTTGAATCATGAAAGAAACAATGTGGGTTTCATATACATTTAAAGGGGACACTAAAGTCATTTTGAAAGCATGTGTAACTGTGATTTTGTTAGAGAAATGTGTATGGGTTGCAGCACCAGGACATACCCTTTGAAAGACCTCTTGAATAGATAGTAAACCCACCAAAGTGCTACCCAGGTGCTGAAACAAAAATGGTCTGGCTCCTAAGCTTACATTCCTGCCTTTTCAAATAAAGATACCAAGAGAACGAAGAAAAATTAATAATAGGAGTAAATTAGAAAACCGCTTAAAATTGCTGCTCTATCTGAATCATGAAAGAAAATATGTGAGTTTCACAACCCTTTAAACTATCTAATACATTTTAAAATAAAAACAGCAATAACCATAAACCTACCCCCTCCCAAAAAAAACACACACAAAAAACAACCAACTATTTGTATGGGTGATAAAATATAACTCAATAATATTATTATCATTTATTTGTAGAGCACCCACAGATTATGCATAATAATGCTGTTAACTGGGGGGTATAGGCCCCTCTTGCTCTCCCCCCTCTGGACACCTATAGAAAGGTACAACAATGTAAATGTTTACAATTACTGTATAATTAATTCAAATATTTCTTAATCCCTATAGCTGCCACAAATTGCTGGAACACAAGACATTGTAGCTCTCTGTAGCAGCTAAGGGGTTAATTCCAGCGTGCCCCTAAACTGAATCCATACAGATGCCATCAGGCTGTCTGAATGTGAGGGGCCATGCCTGCAAATGTATCCACTTCTGCCTGATGTGATCAGGTCCCTGTGTATCATTTGTTGATGAAAAGATGAATGGACAGCGCAGGCGAGGGGGGCTGTGAGTAGAACGCACTGAAAGCGCTACATCTATTCTAAATCAAGTGGCAAGTTATAGAGTTGCTTGAACAGAGATCACACAAGCATTCAGTGACACATGGAGCTGGGACAGATGCCTAATTATGTATGCTGTCTGGGGCTTATAAATGCAAACAGTGCATCTTGTAGGATTGGCTGATTAAGGACGACAGCCAGCTGTCTCCTCAGACCTTCCAAGGGGTTTCATTTGAAAAGACCTGTTGTATGAAAAGGTTTAAAGCTTCTCAACTGGCACTGGTGTTAACCCCTTCACTACCAGGGAGGGCTATAGCAATGCCTTCTATGCCAACCTATGAGTAAAACTAATGTGTAGTTGGATCTCTGCAAATAACGTAGTTGCATAGTTATTTGTTTCATACAAAAGACTGCATTTAAAAAAAAAAATATTGCAAATATTTAATACATTTCCTGCCATAATTAATATTTTCTTTCTAGTTTGCAGAGGTAAAGGCTCTCTTGACCAACAGACCAGCAGGAGTTGTACTTCTCAGCCAATCAGTATTAGTGCACAAATGATTCTGCTGTGTTTTAGTTCAAATGAATATGAAATCCCCCCAAAATTATATTCAGACAGAGCATAACTATAAAAAAACAAGTTTCCAATTTACTTTGATTATCAAATTAGCTTTGTTGCCAGGATATTCTTTGTTGAAGTTATACCTAGATAGGCACCTGGTGCACTAAATGGCAGGAAATAGTGAATCCATTGCAAATAGATATATACTTTATTTATGAAGCGCCAACATATTCCGCAGCGCTGTACATGGATACAGTTCATTTAAATAAAACAATATAAGACTTGTAGAGACAGGACAACATTTACAAACACATACAGGAGGGATGGCCCTATTCTCGTGGGAACTTACAATCTAGAAGGGTAGGATAACATGGATAACATTCTTGGAAAGCTGCAGCCATATAGTGCTCCAGAAATTGGCTGGCTCCTACGCATAGATCCCCGCTTTTCAACCAAAGATACCAAGAGAAAAAAAAATTGATAATAGAAGTACAATAGATAGAAATGTTGTTTAAGGTTGTATGCTCTATCTGAATCATGAAAGAAAAAAAGTGGGTTTCATATCCCTTTAAATGTAAAAAGGCTTTGCCTCCCATTTGTTTAGGAAAAAAATGAGATTTAAAGGGACAGTCTAGGCCAAAATAAACTTTCATGATTCAGATAGAGCATGTAATTTTAAACAATTTTCCAATTTACTTTTATCACAAATTTTGCTTTGTTCTCTTGGTATTCTTAGTTGAAAGCTTAACCTAGGAGGTTCATATGCTAATTTCTTAGACCTTGAAGCCCACCTCTTTCAGATTGCATTTTAACAGTTTTTCACCACTAGAGGGTGTTAGTTCACGTATTTCATATAGATAACACTGTGCTCGTGCACGAGAAGTTATCTGGGAGCAGGCACTGATTGGCTAGACTGCAAGTCTGTCAAAAGATCTGAAAAAAGGGGCAGTTTGCAAAGGCTTAGATACAAGATAATCACAGAGGTTAAAAGTATATTATTATAAATGTGTTGGTTATGCAAAACTGGGGAATGGGTAATAAAGGGATTATGTATCTTTTAAAACAATAAAAATTCTGGTGTAGACTGTCCCTTTAAATGCATCATTTCTATTTGGATAATTGAAAATATTTTAAAGCCCTATAAATTTAGCATAAGAATATGGCATTAATTATTCATTTTGCCTGTGTTTCATAATTCATTTCATAATTAAACTTTATTGACCATTCATTTAAAAAAAAATCTTTTGAAGAACATACTTAAAGGGACACTGAACCCAAATTTTTTCTTTCGTGATTCGATAGAGCATAACATTTTCAGCAACTTTCTAATTTACTCCTATTATCAAATGTTCTTTATTCTCTTGGTATCTTTATTTGAAATGCAAGAATGTAAGTTTAGATGCCGGCCCATTTTTGGTGAACAACCCAGGTTGTCCTTGCTGATTGGTGGATAAATTCATGCACCAATCAAACTGCTGTCCAGAGTTCTGAACCAAGATAAAAGCTTAGATGCCTTATTTTTTAAATGAAGATAGCAAGAGAACGAAGAAACATTGATAATAGGAGTAAATTAGAAAATTAATTAAAATTGCATGCTCTATCTGAATCACAAAATAAATAATTTGGGTTCAGTGTCCTTTAAGTAAATTCGGGAGTGTCCACATGTCTTAAGCATTATATGACAGCTGGGTTTGCAATAATAATTAATATTGTTATAAATAGTTTTGCAAACACTTCTGCCTATAGTGTTCAAAACACAAAAACGCTCCTACCTAGATATGATCATCAAAAAACGCCACCAAGAGAACAAATTATATTTGATAACAGAAGTAAATTAGAAGGTTTATTTTATTGCATACTCTGTCAATCTCTTCTGCAATGCCGCCCCCTGCACTTGTGCAACCAATTACATGAGAGCAGGGGACTTTAATCTCCCCAGTCCAGGGAGATTTTACTCCACCACCTCCAAAATTGTGAAGATTATTGGGACTGCACCGTAAAAGGTTCAGGAGCTGTGAACACCCATTATAAATATTTGCTGATATACTTCAGTCAGTCTGTGATACCAATAAACCTCAATTTTATAAAATGATCAGCGGCGCATGTCTCCTGCTGTGCACGGTCCCATAGAGATTCTTATGTGTAAAATGTAAGTTTTACACTGCTGGAGATGCTTTACATATAAAATGCTACTTTGTATATGTCTTTATGCAGGTAAGGAACTAGCTGGAGATGCTCTACATATAAAAATGTTACTGTGTATATGTCTTTATGCAGGTAAAGAACTAGCTGGAGATGCTTTACATATAAAATGATACTGTGTATATGTCTTTATGCAGGTAAAGAACTAGCTGGGGATGCTTTACATATAAAATATTACTTTGTATATGTCTTTATGCAGGTAAAGAACTAGCTGGAGATGCTTTACATATAACATGTTACTGTGTATATGTCTTTATGCAGGTAAAGAACTAGCTGGAGATGCTTTACATATAACATGTTACTGTGTATATGTCTTTATGCAGGTAAAGAACTAGCTGGAGATGCTTTACATATAAAATGTTACTGTGTATATGTCTTTATGCAGGTAAAGAGCTAGCTGGAGATGCTTTACATATAAAATGTTACTGTGTATATGTCTTTATGCAGGTAAAGAACTAGCTGGAGATGCTTTACATATAAAATGTTACTGTGTATATGTCTTTATGCAGGTAAAGAACTAGCTGGAGATGCTTTACATATAAAATATTACTTTGTATATGTCTTTATGCAGGTAAAGAACTAGCTGGAGATGCTCTACATATAAAAATGTTACTGTGTATATGTCTTTATGCAGGTAAAGAACTAGCTGGGGATGCTTTACATATAAAAATGTTACTGTGTATATGTCTTTATGCAGGTAAAGAACTAGCTGGGGATGCTTTACATATAAAAATGATACTGTGTATATGTCTTTATGCAGGTAAAGAATTAGCTGGAGATGCTTTACATATAAAAATGTTACTGTGTATATGTCTTAATGCAGGTAAAGAACTAGCTGGAGATGCTTTGCATATAACATGATACTGTGTATATGTCTTTATGCAGGTAAAGAACTAGCTGGAGATGCTTTACATATAACATGATACTGTGTATATGTCTTTATGCAGGTAAAGAACTAGCTGGGGATGCTTTACATATAAAAATGTTACTGTGTATATGTCTTTATGCAGGTAAAGAACTAGCTGGAGATGCTTTACATATAAAATATTACTTTGTATATGTCTTTATGCAGGTAAAGAACTAGCTGGAGATGCTTTACATATAAAATGTTACTGTGTATATGTCTTTATGCAGGTAAAGAACTAGCTGGAGATGCTTTACATATAAAATGTAACTGTGTATATGTCTTTATGCAGGTAAAGAACTAGCTGGAGATGCTTTACATATAAAATGTTACTTTGTATATGTCTTTATGCAGTTAAAGAGCTAGCTGGAGATGCTTTACATATAAAATGTTACTGTGTATATGTCTTTATGCAGGTAAAGAACTAGCTGGAGATGCTTTACATATAAAATGTTACTTTGTATATGTCTTTATGCAGGTAAAGAACTAGCTGGAGATGCTTTACATATAAAATGTTACTGTGTATATGTCTTTATGCAGGTAAAGAACTAGCTGGAGATGCTTTACATATAAAATGTTACTTTGTATATGTCTTTATGCAGGTAAAGAACTAGCTGGAGATGCTTTACATATAATATGTTACTGTGTATATGTCTTTATGCAGGTAAAGAACTAGCTGGAGATGCTTTACATATAAAATGTTACTTTGTATATGTCTTTATGCAGGTAAAGAACTAGCTGGAGATGCTTTACATATAATATGTTACTGTGTATATGTCTTTATGCAGGTAAAGAACTAGCTGGAGATGCTTTACATATAAAATGTTACTGTGTATATGTCTTTATGCAGGTAAAGAACTAGCTGGAGATGCTTTACATATAAAATGTAACTGTGTATATGTCTTTATGCAGGTAAAGAGCTAGCTGGAGATGCTTTACATATAAAATGTTACTGTGTATATGTCTTTATGCAGGTAAAGAACTAGCTGGGGATGCTTTACATATAAAATGTTACTGTGTATATGTCTTTATGCAGGTAAAGAACTAGCTGGAGATGCTTTACATATAAAATGTTACTGTGTATATGTCTTTATGCAGGTAAAGAACTAGCTGGAGATGCTTTACATATAAAATGTTACTTTGTATATGTCTTTATGCAGGTAAAGAACTAGCTGGAGATGCTTTACATATAAAATGTTACTGTGTATATGTCTTTATGCAGGTAAAGAGCTAGCTGGAGATGCTCTACATATAAAATGTTACTTTATATATGTCTTTATGCAGGTAAAGAACTAGCTGGAGATGCTTTACATATAAAATGTTACTGTGTATATGTCTTTATGCAGGTAAAGAACTAGCTGGAGATGCTTTACATATAAAATGATACTGTGTATATGTCTTTATGCAGGTAAAGAACTAGCTGGAGATGCTTTACATATAAAATGTAACTGTGTATATGTCTTTATGCAGGTAAAGAGCTAGCTGGAGATGCTTTACATATAAAAAGGTTACTGTGTATATGTCTTTATGCAGGTAAAGAACTAGCTGGAGATGCTTTACATATAAAAATGTTACTGTGTATATGTCTTTATGCAGGTAAAGAGCTAGCTGGAGATGCTTTACATATAAAAATGTTACTGTGTATATGTCTTTATGCAGGTAAAGAACTAGCTGGAGATGCTTTACATATAACATGTTACTGTGTATATGTCTTTATGCAGGTAAAGAACTAGCTGGAGATGCTTTACATATAAAATGTTACTGTGTATATGTCTTTATGCAGGTAAAGAACTAGCTGGAGATGCTTTACATATAAAATGTGACTTTATATATGTCTTTATGCAGGTAAAGAACTAGCTGGAGATGCTTTACATATAAAATGTTACTGTGTATATGTCTTTATGCAGGTAAAGAACTAGCTGGAGATGCTTTACATATAAAATGTTACTTTGTATATGTCTTTATGCAGGTAAAGAACTAGCTGGAGATGCTTTACATATAAAATATTACTTTGTATATGTCTTTATGCAGGTAAAGAGCTAGCTGGAGATGCTTTACATATAACATGTTACTGTGTATATGTCTTTATGCAGGTAAAGAGCTAGCTGGAGATGCTTTACATATAAAAATGTTACTGTGTATATGTCTTTATGCAGGTAAAGAACTAGCTGGAGATGCTTTACATATAAAATGTTACTGTGTATATGTCTTTATGCAGGTAAAGAACTAGCTGGAGATGCTTTACATATAAAATGTTACTGTGTATATGTCTTTATGCAGGTAAAGAGCTAGCTGGAGATGCTTTACATATAAAATGTTACTGTGTATATGTCTTTATGCAGGTAAAGAACTAGCTGGAGATGCTTTACATATAAAATGTTACTGTGTATATGTCTTTATGCAGGTAAGGAACTAGCTGGAGATGCTTTACATATAAAATGTTACTGTGTATATGTCTTTATGCAGGTAAAGAACTAGCTGGAGATGCTTTACATATAAAATGTTACTGTGTATATGTCTTTATGCAGGTAAAGAACTAGCTGGAGATGCTTTACATATAAAATGTGACTTTATATATGTCTTTATGCAGGTAAAGAACTAGCTGGAGATGCTTTACATATAAAATGTTACTGTGTATATGTCTTTATGCAGGTAAAGAACTAGCTGGAGATGCTTTACATATAAAATGTTACTGTGTATATGTCTTTATGCAGGTAAAGAACTAGCTGGAGATGCTTTACATATAAAATGTTACTGTGTATATGTCTTTATGCAGGTAGAGAACTAGCTGGAGATGCTTTACATATAAAAATGTTACTGTGTATATGTCTTTATGCAGGTAAAGAACTAGCTGGAAATGCTTTACATATAAAATGTTACTGTGTATATGTCTTTATGCAGGTAAAGAACTAGCTGGAGATGCTTTACATATAAAATGTTACTGTGTATATGTCTTTATGCAGGTAAAGAACTAGCTGGGGATGCTTTACATATAAAAAGGTTACTGTGTATATGTCTTTATGCAGGTAAAGAACTAGCTGGAGATGCTTTACATATAAAAATGTTACTGTGTATATGTCTTTATGCAGGTAAAGAACTAGCTGGAGATGCTTTACATATAAAAATGTTACTGTGTATATGTCTTTATGCAGGTAAAGAGCTAGCTGGAGATGCTTTACATATAAAAATGTTACTGTGTATATGTATTTATGCAGGTAAAGAACTAGCTGGAGATGCTTTACATATAAAATGTTACTGTGTATATGTCTTTATGCAGGTAAAGAACTAGCTGGAGATGCTTTACATATAAAATGTTACTGTGTATATGTCTTTATGCAGGTAAAGAACTAGCTGGAGATGCTTTACATATAAAATGTTACTGTGTATATGTCTTTATGCAGGTAAAGAACTAGCTGGAGATGATTTACATATAAAATGTTACTTTGTATATGTCTTTATGCAGGTAAAGAACTAGCTGGAGATGCTTTACATATAAAATATTACTTTGTATATGTCTTTATGCAGGTAAAGAGCTAGCTGGAGATGCTTTACATATAACATGTTACTGTGTATATGTCTTTATGCAGGTAAAGAGCTAGCTGGAGATGCTTTACATATAAAAATGTTACTGTGTATATGTCTTTATGCAGGTAAAGAACTAGCTGGAGATGCTTTACATATAAAATGTTACTGTGTATATGTCTTTATGCAGGTAAAGAACTAGCTGGAGATGCTTTACATATAAAATGTTACTGTGTATATGTCTTTATGCAGGTAGAGAACTAGCTGGAGATGCTTTACATATAAAATGTTACTGTGTATATGTCTTTATGCAGGTAAAGAGCTAGCTGGAGATGCTCTACATATAAAATGTTACTGTGTATATGTCTTTATGCAGGTAAAGAGCTAGCTGGAGATGCTTTACATATAAAATGTTACTGTGTATATGTCTTTATGCAGGTAAAGAACTAGCTGGAGATGCTTTACATATAAAATGTTACTGTGTATATGTCTTTATGCAGGTAAAGAACTAGCTGGAGATGCTTTACATATAAAATGTGACTTTATATATGTCTTTATGCAGGTAAAGAACTAGCTGGAGATGCTTTACATATAAAATGTTACTGTGTATATGTCTTTATGCAGGTAAAGAACTAGCTGGAGATGCTTTACATATAAAATGTTACTGTGTATATGTCTTTATGCAGGTAAAGAACTAGCTGGAGATGCTTTACATATAAAATGTTACTGTGTATATGTCTTTATGCAGGTAAAGAACTAGCTGGAGATGCTTTACATATAAAATGTTACTGTGTATATGTCTTTATGCAGGTAGAGAACTAGCTGGAGATGCTTTACATATAAAAATGTTACTGTGTATATGTCTTTATGCAGGTAAAGAACTAGCTGGAAATGCTTTACATATAAAATGTTACTGTGTATATGTCTTTATGCAGGTAAAGAACTAGCTGGAGATGCTTTACATATAAAATGTTACTGTGTATATGTCTTTATGCAGGTAAAGAACTAGCTGGAGATGCTTTACATATAAAATGTTACTGTGTATATGTCTTTATGCAGGTAAAGAACTAGCTGGAGATGCTTTACATATAAAATATTACTGTGTATATGTCTTTATGCAGGTAAAGAGCTAGCTGGAGATGCTTTACATATAAAATGTTACTTTGTAGATGTCTTTATGCAGGTAAAGAACTAGCTGGAGATGCTTTACATATAAAATGTTACTTTGTATATGTCTGTATGCAGGTAAAGAACTAGCTGGAGATGCTTTACATATAACATGTTACTGTGTATATGTCTTTATGCAGGTAAAGAACTAGCTGGAGATGCTTTACATATAAAATGTTACTGTGTATATGTCTTTATGCAGGTAAAGAACTAGCGGGAGATGCTTTACATATAAAATGTTACTGTGTATATGTCTTTATGCAGGTAAAGAACTAGCTGGAGATGCTTTACATATAAAATGTTACTGTGTATATGTCTTTATGCAGGTAAAGAACTAGCTGGAGATGCTTTACATATAAAATGTTACTGTGTATATGTCTTTATGCAGGTAAAGAACTAGCTGGAGATGCTTTACATATAAAATGTTACTGTGTATATGTCTTTATGCAGGTAAAGAACTAGCTGGAGATGCTTTACATATAAAATGTTACTGTGTATATGTCTTTATGCAGGTAAAGAACTAGCTGGAGATGCTTTACATATAAAATGTTACTGTGTATATGTCTTTATGCAGGTAAAGAGGTAGCTAGAGATGCTCTACATATAAAAAATGTTACTGTGTATATGTCTTTATGCAGGTAAAGAACTAGCTGGAGATGCTTTACATATAAAATGATACTGTGTATATGTCTTTATGCAGGTAAAGAACTAGCTGGAGATGCTTTACATATAAAATGTTACTGTGTATATGTCTTTATGCAGGTAAAGAACTAGCTGGAGATGCTTTACATATAAAATGATACTGTGTATATGTCTTTATGCAGGTAAAGAACTAGCTGGAGATGCTTTACATATAAAATGTTACTGTGTATATGTCTTTATGCAGGTAAAGAGCTACATTTGAACAATTGCAGTTTACGGACATTTCATGCTATTTGGGTTTGTTCATTTAAAGGACTAAAAGGGGTTAAGCACAGTATGATGTTGTAACAAGGGAATCCTACAAGCCTTTATCATTAGTTGCATATGGGTCAAACTTCAACAGCTGCCAAACACATAGGAAGATAAGTGAGATTGTGCTGAGGTTAATTTTGTGTGTGTGGATGTGGGCGGGTAGGGTTGCCACCTCAGCCATGTTTTCCTGGACACTTATGAGTTACAAATGCTGCAGGGTGTGCAGGGAGGAACATGAATAGTGCTGTCCAGGTTCACAATTTTTGTGCTGTCCAGCAGCATAATGCATGTTTCCCTCTGACCACCCTGTAGCATGTGTAATTTATAAGTGTCCAGGAAAACATGGCTGAGGTGGCAACCCTAGGGCGTGTGTGTGTATATGTGTGCGTGTGTATGTGTTTGCATATGTGTGTGTATATGTGTGTGTAAATATGTGTGTATACATGTGTATATATGTGTGTATATGTGTGTGTGTGTGTATATGTGTGTATATATGTGTGTGTTTGCGTGTGTATGTATGTGTTTGCGTGTCTGTGTCCATGTGTGTATGTGGTATATGTGTATGGTTGTGCGTGCATGTCTGTGTGTGTGGTATGTGTGGGTGCATGTGTGTGTATGTTTGTGTACGGTACGTGTGTGTATGGTATATGTGTGCATGTCTGTGTGTGTATGTTTTTGTGCATGTGCAAATGTGCTTGCGTGTCCCTCTGTGTGTATGATTGTGTGTATGTGCATGTATGTCTGTATGTGTATGTTTTTTGTGCATGTGTGTATGTCTTATGTTTTTGTGCATATTTCTATGTGTGTGTGTGGGGTACGTTTGTGTGTGTTTGTATGTGAGTGTATGTATGTTTTTGTGCATGTGTGTATGTTTGTGTGTGTGTATGTTTTTGTGCATATTTGAATGTGTGTGTGTATGTGTGAAACATGTGTGCGTGTAGTGTGTTTGTATGTGAGTTTATGTCTGTCTGTGTGTGTGTGTTTGTGTGTGTGTGTGGTATGTGTGTGTTTTTATGTTTTTGAGCATGTGTGTGTGGTATGTTTGTGCCTGTGTGTGTTTGAATAAGACAACCAAAGAGGTTAAAAAATAATGGTTTAAAAAATCTTGTAATAATGGACCATGCTTAGCTAGTGACTGGAGGAGATAGTGTCACATTCTAGAGTAGCACTGCATGACAATTAATCAGTAAACTAGACCAGATCCTCACTGGATACAGGAGAGACGGCTCAGGAATGTCTGTGTACTTTTTTTTATTTTTTTCCCTCTTTTTCCTTGCATTTCCCTCCATCCCAGCTCTTTGTGGCTGCCAGCCTATAATTCTAATAGAAATCCTCCACCCCCTGCAGTTCTCATTACTAAAGGCTGTTTAACTCTTTTATTAGAAACACAAACTCAGCACAGACAAACCTCACAGGCAGTGCATACACCAGACTGGCACACAGACACATGCACACACACAAGACAGAAGGACAGGTGGCACACATGCCAGAAGCACATACACAGGCAGTACATACACTAGACTGGCACACAGACACACACAAGACAGACAGACAGGTGGCACACATGCCAGAAGCACATACACAGGCAGTACATACACCAGACTGGCACACAGACACATGCACACACAAGACAGACAGACAGGTGGCACACATACAAGAAGCACATACACAGGCAGTACATACACTAGACTGGCACACAGACACACACAAGACAGACAGACAGACAGGTGGCACACATGCCAGAAGCACATACACAGGCAGTACATACACCAGACTGGCACACAGACACATGGATACACAAGACAGACAGGTGGCACACATACAAGAAGCACATACACCGGCAGTACATACACCAGACTGGCACATAGACACATGGATACACAAGACAGACAGACAGGTGGCACACATACAAGAAGCACATACACCGGCAGTACATACACCAGACTGGCACACAGACGCATGTACACACAAGACAGACAGGTGGCACACATGACAGAAGCACATACACATGCAGTACATACACTAGACTGGCACACAGACACATGCACACACAAGACAGACAGGTGGCACACATGACAGAAGCACATACACCGGCAGTACATACACCAGACTGGCACACAGACACATGCACACACAAGACAGACAGACAGGTGGCACACATACAAGAAGCACATACACCGGCAGTACATACACCAGACTGGCACACAGACGCATGTACACACAAGACAGACAGGTGGCACACATGACAGAAGCACATACACATGCAGTACATACAACAGACTGGCACACAGACACATGCACACACAAGACAGACAGGTGGCACACCTGCAGTACATACACCAGACTGGCACACACAAGACAGACAGACAGGTGGCACACATACAAGAAGCACATACACCAGACTGGCACACAGACGCATGTACACACAAGACAGACAGGTGGCACACATACAAGAAGCACATACACCAGACTGGCACACAGACGCATGTACACACAAGACAGACAGGTGGCACACATACAAGTAGCACATACACAGGCAGTACATACACTAGACTGGCACACATGCACACACAAGACAGACAGGTGGCACACATGCCAGAAGCACATAAACAGGCAGTGCATACAGTAGGCTGGCACACAGACACATGCACACACAAGACAGACAGACAGGTGGCACACATGCCAGAAGCACATACACAGGCAGTACATACACTAGACTGGCACACAGACACATGCACACACACAAGACAGAAGGACAGGTGGCACACATGCCAGAAGCACATACACAGGCAGTACATACACTAGACTGGCACACAGACACATGCACACACACAAGACAGACACACCGGTGGCACACATGCCAGAAGCACATACACAGGCAGTACTTACACCAGACTGGCACACAGACAGTCAGACACATGCACACACAAGACAGACAGACAGGTGGCACACATGCCAGAAGCACATACACAGGCAGTACATACACTAGACTTGCACACACACAAGACAGACACACCGGTGGCACACATGCCAGAAGCACATACACAGGCAGTACTTACACCAGACTGGCACACAGACAGTCAGACACATGCACACACAAGACAGACAGACAGGTGGCACACATGCCAGAAGCACATACACAGGCAGTACTTACACCAGACTGGCACACAGACAGTCAGACACATGCACACACAAGACAGACAGACAGGTGGCACACATGCCAGAAGCACATACACACAGGCAGTACTTACACCAGACTGGCACACAGACACATTCACACACAAAACAGACAGACAGGTGGCACACATGCCAGAAGCACATACACGTGCAGTACATACACTAGACTGGCACACAGACACATGCACACACAAGACAGACAGGTGGCACACATGCCAGAAGCACATACACATGCAGTACATACACTAGACTGGCACACAGACACATGCACACATCAGACAGACAGGTGGCACACATGCCAGAAGCACATACACAGGCAGTACATACACTAGACTGGCACACAGACACATGCACACACAAGACAGACAGACAGGTGGCACACATGCCAGAAGCACATACACACAGGCAGTACTTACACCAGACTGGCACACAGACACATTTACACACAAGACGGACAGACAGGTGGCACACATGCAAGAAGCACATACACAGGCAGTACACACACTAGACTGGCACACAGACACATGCACACACAAGACAGACAGACAGGTAGCACACATGCAAGAAGCACATACCCAGGCAGTACATACAACAGACTGGCACACACAAGACAGACAGACAGACAGGTGGCACACATGCCAGAAGCAAATACACACAGGCAGTACATACACTAGACTTGCACATAGACACATGCACACACAAGACAGACAGGTGGCACACATGACAGAAGCACATACACAGGCAGTACATACACTAGACTGGCACACATGCAAACACAAGACAGACAGACAGGTGGCACACATGCAAGAAGCACATACACAGGCAGTACATACACTAGACTTGCACACAGACACATGCACACACAAGACAGACAGACAGGTGGCACACATACAAGAAGCACATACACAGGCAGTACATACACTAGACTGGCACACAGACACATGCACACACAAGACAGACAGACAGGTGGCACACATACAAGAAGAACATACACAGGCAGTACATGCACATACAAGAAGCACACGCACAGGCAGTACATACACTAGACTGGCACACAGAAACATGCACACACAAGACAGATAGACAGGTGGCACACATACAAGAAGAACATACACAGGCAGTACATACACTAGACTGGCACACAGACACATGCACACACAAGACAGACAAGTGGTGCACAAGCAAGAAGCACACACACACAGGCAGTACATACATTAGACTGGCACACAGACACATGTACACACAAGACAGACAAGTGGTGCACAAGCAAGAAGCACACACACACAGGCAGTACATACACCAGGTTGACGCACTAACACTTGCACACACACACACACACAGGCAGTACATACACCAGGTTGACGCACTAACACTTGCACACACACACACAGGCAGTACATACACTAGGTTGACGCACTAACACTTGCGCACACACACACACAGGCAGTACATACACTAGGTTGACGCACTAACACTTGCACACACACAGGCAGTACATACACTAGGTTGATGCACTAACACTTGCACACACACACAGGCAGTACATATACTAGGTTTATGCACTAACACTTGCACACACACACAGGCAGTACATACACTAGGTTGACGCACTAACACTTGCACACACACACACAGGCAGTACATACACTAGGTTGACGCACTAACACTTGCACACACACACAGGCAGTACATACACTAGTTTGACGCACTAACACTTGCACACACACACAGGCAGTACATACACTAGGTTGACGCACTAACACTTGCACACACAGGCAGTACATACACTAGGTTGACACACTAACACTTGCACACACACACAGGCAGTACATACACCAGGTTGACGCACTAACACTTGCACACACACACAGGCAGTACATACACTAGGTTGACGCACTAACACTTGCACACACACACAGGCAGTACATACAATAGGTTAACGCACTAACACTTGCACACACACACACAGGCAGTACATACACCAGGTTGACGCACTAACGCTTGCACACACACACACAGGCAGTATATACACTAGGTTGACGCACTAACACTTGCACACACACACAGGCAGTACATACACTAGGTTGACGCACTAACACTTGCACACACACACACACACACAGGCAGTACATACACTAGGTTGACGCACTAACACTTGCGCACAAACACACAGGCAGTACATACACCAGGTTGACGCACTAACACTTGCACACTCTACACAGACAGGCAGGCAGGGGAGCTCATGCCAGACACACACATAGGTAGCTCCAGAGATGTATTTTGAAATAGGCTAATCTATTCCTGTGCCTAGGGCAGCAGGATTTGGGGAAAGCAACATATTATGAGGGGTAATTTTATAGCACATTCTCCTTGTCTTTCTCCTGTGCCCTCCAGATGATTTATTTATTCATTTGTCTGGTGGTATATGACCCTTCCAGGTGCCCTTGGTAGAAACATATCAGGCAAATATTAGCTAAAATTATTGGGGTGGGTGGGGTTGAGAGGGTAACAGATTTCTCAGTGCCAAGGGCAGCACAAAAGTGCATGGGGCGTGCACTCCTCAGATAAACTCACAGGCACAAACACACAAGACAGATTGACACACAAAGCACATACACATCACATGCATGTTATACACAGTCATACATAATGTACAAATCATATAAGGCACAATTAGAACTGTTATCTGGACAATATTTTACCGGCATGGCACTATTTAAAGGGACATTCTACACCAGAATTGTTATTGTTTTAAAAGATAGATAATCCCATTATTACCCATTCCCCAGTTTTGCATAACCAACACAGTTATAATAATATACTTTTAACCTCTGTGATTATCTTGTATCTAAGCCTCTGCAAACTGCCCCTTTTTACAGATCTTTTGACAGACTTGCAGTCTAGCCAATCAGTGCCTTCTCCCAGATAACTTCACGTGCACGAGCACAGTGTTATCTATATGAAATACGTGAACTAACACCCTTTAGTGGTGAAAAACTGTTAAAATGCAATCTGAAAAGAGGTGGGCTTCAAGGTCTAAGAAATTAGCATATGAACCTCCTAGGTTAAGCTTTCAACTAAGAATACCAAGAGAACAAAGCAAAATTGGTGATAAAAGTAAATTGGAAAATTGTTTAAAATTACATGCTCTATATGTATCATAAAAGTTTATTTTGGCCTAGACTGTCCCTTTAAGCTTAAAATCTTGGTATTTCTACAAAACAAACATCTTCTAAAATTGCTTGGTCTGATTTAAAAAAAACAAACAAACAAAAAAACGCAATAAAGGGCTGATGAGAAAAAAAAAACAACAAAGTATTATTGATGTTGGTACCTCACAGAGAAAACAAACAAACCTAAATGTAATATTGTGTGAAAAATACTAACACTGGGAAGTAAAATGGCTCAGCATATTACCCTGAATATTAGGCCAGAGTAGGTTTTTCTCAGTAAATGTAAGAAAATGTAGTTTCTGTTGGAGAATATTTGTCCTTTTTTTGGAGGGGGCACCATGGTGTTTGTGAGTTACAGGTTCAGTTTCACACATTTCCTTTAATCCATCAACTCCCAGCTCCAGGACATTAGTGCATCATTATGTAGTGAACCTCTCTCCATCTGTGAGAAGCTCCTTGTCAGACCCCTCCCTCTTCTCCCCTCTAAAAGCAACAAGCAAATCAGCAGCCAGACTCATTTATTCAAGACTCCTCACCAACCATACAACCTTTATCAATAACCACCCTCCCAAAATGCTGACGTGTGCTGCTCCTTACAAATACACAATGTACTTTTTTTTTCTTTACAAATTAATTAGTTTCAGTTAACCAATGGCATTAACTTTCCTGTGTGTAATGTTATGCACTGAAAAATAAAATGCAACATACGTTTATTATTTATTGTGCCCCCTTTTCATGTAATTTAGTTTTCAGCCCTTTTATGCCCTAATTGGCATCAGAAAACAATGGATAGTTTGTTAATATAATGACTGTGGCAAGCTGTGTGTACTCCAGTACAGTATCATTTCTGTCTGCTAAAATAAGGCAAATGGAGTGGAGTTTAGCTATTCAAAAGGAAAAACACAAAAAACAACAATTGCAGAGAACAAGGTGTTAATGGATTCAAAAAATTTCACCTAACATGTTTACATGTTGTAAAACTGCACAAAAATCTTGTAATTGCACAGTCCCTTAAAGGGACAATAAACCCAAATTTTTTCTTTTATGATTTAGGTAGAACATACAATTTTAAACAACTTTCCAGTTTAATTCTATAATAAAATTTGCTTCATTCTCTTGTTATCATTTGTTGAAGGAGCAGCAGTGCACTACTGGTTTCTAACTGAATACATGGGTGAGCCAAAGACAATCGGTATATATATACAGCCACCAATCAGCAGCTAGATCCTAGAGTCTTTCGGCTAGATTACGAGTTTTGCGTTAGAGGCTGTACGGTGCTAACGAGCAGTTTATGCTCACCGCTCACTTACAGACAGCACTGGTATTACGGGTTTTTACAAACCCATCGTTAAAAGACAAGAAGTGAGCGTTGAGCAAAATTTTGCTCATTACTGCACTCCAATACCAGCGCTGCTTAAGTCAGTGGTGAGCTGGTGTAACGTGCTTATGCGCGATTTCCCCATAGGAATCAACGGGGAGAGCCGGCTGAAAAAAAGTCTAACAACTGCAAAAAAGCAGCGTTTAGCTCCTAGCGCAGCCCCATTGATTCCTATGGGGAAATAAAATTTATGTCTACACCTAACACCCTAACATGAACCCCGAGTCTAGAGACCCCTAATCTTACACTTATTAACCCCTAATCTGCCGCCCCTGACATCGCCGACACCTACATTATATTATTAACCCCTAATCTGCCACTCCAGACACCGCCGTCACCTACATTATACTTATGAACCCCTAATCTGCTGCCCCCAACATCGCCGAAACCTAAATTATATTTATTAACCCCTAATCTTCCACCCCAAATGTCGACGCAACCTACCTACACTTATTAACCCCTAATCTTCCGCCCCCAACGTCTGCCACTATAATAAACATATTAACCCCTAAACCTAAGTCTAACCCTAACCCCCCTAACTTAAATATAATTTAAATAAATATAAATAAAATTACTATAATTAACTAAATTATTCCTATTTAAAACTAAATACTTACCTATAAAATAAACCCTAAACTAACTACAATATAACTAATAGTTACATTGTAGCTAGTTTAGGGATTATTTTTATTTTACAGGCAAGTTTGCACTTATTTTAACTAGGTAGAATAGTTACTAAATAGTTATTAACTATTTAATAAACTACCTAGCTAAAATAAATACAAAAGTACCTGTAAAATAAAACCTAACCTAAGTTACAATAACACCTAGCACTACACTATAATAAAATTAATTGCCTAAATTAAATACAATTAAATACAATTAGCTAAAGTACAAAAACCCTCCACTAAATTACAGAAAATAATAAACAAATTACAAGATTTTTAAACTAATTACACATAATCTAACCACCCTAACAAAATAAAAAAGCCCCCCCAAAATACAAAAAAGCCATATCCTACACTAAATTACAAATAGCCCTTAAAAGGGCCGTTTGTGGGGCATTGCCCTAAAGTAATCAGCTCTTTTACCTGTAAAATAAATGACAAATCCCCCCCAACATTAAAACCCACCACCCACACAACCAACCCTACTCTAAAACCCACCCAATACCCCTTAAAAAAAACTAACACTAACCCCTTGAAGATCACCTTACCGGGAGAAGTCTTCATCCAACCGGGCCGAAGTCCTCAACGAATCTGGCAGAAGTGGTCCTCTAGATGGGCAGAAGTGGTTCTCCAGATGGGCAGAAGTGTTCATCCAGACGGCATCTTCTATCTTCATCCATCCGGCGCGGAGCGGGTCCATCTTCAAGACATCCGACGCGGAGCATCCTCTTTTTTCCACGGCGACTGAAGAATGAAGGTTCCTTTAAGTGACGTCATCCAAGATGGCGTCCCTTAGATTCCGATTGGCTGATAGAATTCTATCAGTCAATCGGAATTAAGGTAGGAAAAATCCTATTGGCTAATGCAATCAGCCAATAGGATTGAGCTGGCATTCTCTTGGCTGATTGGAACAGCCAATAGAATGCCAACTCAATCCTATTGGCTGATTGGATCAGCCAATAGGATTGAAGTTCAATCCTATTGGCTGATTGCATCAGCCAATAGGATTTTTCCTACCTTAATTCCGATTGACTGATAGAATTCTATCAGCCAATCAGAATCTAAGGGACGCCATCTTGGATGACGTCACTTAAAGGAACCTTCATTCTTCAGTCGCCGTGGAAAGAAGAGGATGCTCTGCGTCGGATGTCTTGAAGATGGACCCGCTCCGCGCCGGATGGATGAAGATAGAAGATTCCGTATGGATGAAGACTTCTGCCCATCTGGAGGACCACTTCTGCCCATCTGGAGGACCACTTCTGCCGGATTCGTTGAGGACTTCGGCCCGGTTGGATGACGACTTCTCCCAGTAAGGTGATCTTCAAGGGGTTAGTGTTAGATTTTTTTTAAGGGGGTATTGGGTGGGTTTTAGAGTAGGGTTGGTTGTGTGGGTGGTGGGTTTTAATGTTGGGGGGATTTGTTATTTTTTTTACAGGTAAAATTGCTGATTACTTTGGGGCAATGCCCCGCAAAAGGCCCTTTTAAGGGCTATTTGTAATTTAGTGTAGGGTAGGGCTTTTTTTATTTTGGGGGGGCTTTTTTATTTTGTTAGGGGGATTAGATTAGGTGTAATTAGTTTAAAAATCTTGTAATTTGTTTATTATTGTCTGTAATTTAGTGGGTTTTTTTGTACTTTAGCTAATTTTATTTAATTGTATTTAATTTAGGGAATTAATTTAATTATAGTGTAGTGTTAGGTGTTAGTGTAACTTAGGTTATGTTTTATTTTACAGGTAAATGTGTATTTATTTTAGCTAGGTAGTATATTAAATAGTTAATAACTGTTTAATAACTATCCTACCTAGTTAAAATAAATACTAACTTGCCTGTAAACTAAAAATAAACCCTAAGCTAGGTACAATGTAGCTATTAGTTATATTGTAGCTAGCTTAGGGTTTATTTTATAGGTAAGTATTTAGTTTTAAATAGGAATAATGTAGTTAATTATAGTAAATTTATTTAAATTATATTTAAGTTAGGGGGGTTAGGGTTAGACTTAGATTTAGGGGTTAATAACTTTAGTATAGTGTATAGTGTTTAGTATAGTGGCACCGACGTTGGGGGCGGCAGATTAGGGGTTAATAAATGTAAGTAGGTGTCGGCGATGTTAGGGACTGCAGATTAGTGGTTAATAATATTCAACTAATGTTTGCGAGGCGGGAGTGCGGCGGTTTAGGGGTTAATATATTTATTATAGTTTTGGCGATGTCCGGTTCGGCAGATTAGGGGTTAAAAAAAATATTTTTAACCCCTAAAGTGTTTGCGATGTGGGAGGGCCTCGGTTTAGGGGTTAATAGGTAGTTTATGGTTGTTAGTGTACTTTTTAGCACTTTAGTTTAGAGTTTTATGCTACGGCGTTGTAGTGTAAAACTCTTAACTACTGACTTTAAAATGCAATACCAGTCTTGACAGAAGAGGGTCTACCGCTCACTTTTTGGCAGACTCGTAATACCGGTGCTATGCAAGTCCCATTGAAAAAAGAGGATACGCAATTTACGTAAGTGGATTTGCGGTATTTCCAAGTCTGGCCAAAAAACTGAGCGGTACACCTGTACCTTCGAGACTCGTAATACCAGCGTGCTTTAAAAAGCAGCGTTAGGACCGGCCAACGCTACTTTTTAAGCCTAACGCACAACTCGTAATCTAGCCGTTTGCTTCTCCTGAGTTTACCCAGATAAACCTTTCAGCAAAGGATAACAAGAGAGGGAAGCAAATTAAATAATAGAAGAAAGTTGTCTTAAATTGTATGTTCTATCTATCAATGAATCATGAATGTCTAATTGTGACCATTTAAATAAAAGGACAGTGTGTGAATGATTCAGTTATTGGTTTTGTAAGATTTTTAAATTACGAAATATCCATCTCCTCCTCATACGAAGATGCATACACTTCTTATCTAGACACCCTGTTTTTTCTGTCTTACCAGGGAAATAGAAGTACTAGCAGCATTCTTATAGAATCTCACCAGGGAAATAGAAGTACTAGCAGCATTCTTATAGAATCTCACCAGGGCAATAGAAGTACTAGCAGCATTCTTATAGAATCTCACCAGGGAAATAGAAGTACTGGCAGCATTCCTATAGAATCTCACCAGGGAAATAGTAGTACTGGCAGCATTCTTATAGAATCTCACTAGGGAAAAAGTAGGACCGGTGAGCATTCTTATAGAATCTCACCAGGGAAATAGTAGTACTAGCAGCATTCTTATAGAATCTCACCAGGGAAATAGAAGTACTAGCAGCATTCTTATAGAATGTCACCAGGGAAATAGTAGGACCGGTGAGCATTCTTATAGAATCACACCAGGGCAATAGTAGTACTAGCAGCATTCTTATAGAATCTCACCAGGGAAATAGTAGGACCGGTGAGCATTCTTATAGAATCTCACCAGGGAAATAGAAGTACTAGCAGCATTCTTATAGAATCTCACCAGGGAAATAGTAGTACTAGCAGGATTCTTATAGAATCTCACCAGGGAAATAGAAGTACTGGCAGCATTCTTATAGAGTCTCACCAGGGAAATAGAAGTACTAGCAGCATTATTATAGAATCTCGCCAGGGAAATAGTAGTACTAGCAGCATTATTATAGAATTTCACAAGGGAAATAGAAGTACTAGCAGCATTCTTATAGATTTTCACCAGGGAAATAAAAGTACTAGCAGCATTCTTATAGAATCTCACTAGGGAAATAGTAATACTAGCAGCATTCTTATAGAATCTCACCAGGGAAATTGAAGTACTGGCAGCATTCTTATAGGATCTCACAAGGGAAATAGAAGTACTAGCAGCATTCTTATAGAATCTCACCAGGGAAATAGCAGTTCTAGCAGCATTCTATAGAATCTCACCAGGGAAATAGAAGTACTAGCAGCATTCTTATAGAATCTCACCAGGGAAATAGCAGTTCTAGCAGCATTCTATAGAATCTCACCAGGGAAATAGAAGTACTGGCAGCATTCTTATATAATCTCACTAAGGAAATAGAAGTACTGACAGCATTCTTATAGAATCTCACCAGGGAAATAGAAGTACTGACAGCATTCTTATAGATCCTCACCAGGGAAATAGTAGTACTGGCAGCATTCTTATAGAATCTCACCAGGGAAATAGAAGTACTGACAGCATTCTTATAGAATCTCACCAGGGAAATAGAAGTACTGACAGCATTCTTATAGAATCTCACCAGGGAAATAGAAGTACTGACAGCATTCTTATAGAATCTCACCAGGGAAATAGAAGTACTGACAGCATTCTTATAGAATCTCACCAGGGAAATAGAAGGACTGGCAGCATTCTTATAGAATCTTACCAGGGAAATAGAAGTACTGGCAGCATTCTTATAGAATCTCACCAGGGAAATAGAACTACTAGCAGCATTCTTATAGAATCTCACCAGGGAAATAGAAGTACTGGCAGCATTCTTATAGAATCTCACCAGGGAAATAGAAGTACTGGCAGCATTCTTATAGAGTCTCACCAGGGAAATAGAAGTACAAGCAGCATTCTTATAGAATCTCACCAGGGAAATAGAAGTACTGGCAGCATTCTTATAGAATCTCACCAGGGAAATAGAAGTACTGGCAGCATTCTTATAGAATCTCACCAGGGAAATAGAAGTATTGGCAGCATTCTTATAGAATCTCACCAGGGAAATAGAAGTACTAGCAGCATTCTTATAGACTCTCACCAGGGAAATAGAAGTACTGGCAGCATTCTTATAGAATCTCACCAGGGAAATAGAAGTACTGGCAGCATTCTTATAGAATCTCACCAGGGAAATGAAGTACTAGCAGCATTATTATAGAATTTCACCAGGGAAATAGAAGTACTAGCAGCATTCTTATAGAATCTCACCAGGGAAATGAAGTACTGGCAGCATTCTTATAGAATCTCACCAGGGAAATAGAAGTACTGGCAGCATTCTTATAGACTCTCACCAGGGAAATAGAAGTACTGGCAGCATTCTTATAGAATCTCACCAGGGAAATAGAAGTACTGGCAGCATTCTTATAGAATCTCACCAGGGAAATAGAAGTACTGGCAGCATTCTTATAGAATCTCACCAGGGAAATAGAAGTACTGGCAGCATTCTTATAGAATCTCACCAGGGAAATAGTAGTACTAGCAGCATTCTTATAGAATCTCACCAGGGAAATAGAAGTACTAGCAGCATTCTTATAGAATCTCACCAGGGGAATAGAAGTACTGGCAGCATTCTTATAGAATCTCACCAGGGAAATAAAAGTACTAGCAGCATTTTTATAGAATCTCACCAGGGACTTAGAAGGACTGGCAGCATTCTTATAGAATCTCACTAGGGAAATAGAAGTACTAGCAGCATTGTTATAGAATCTCACCAGGGAAATAGAAGTACTAGCAGCATTTTTATAGAATATCACCAGGTAAATAGAAGTACTGGCAGAATTCTTATAGAATCTCACTAGGGAAATAGAAGTACTAGCAGCATTGTTATAGAATCTCATCAGGGAAATAGAAGTACTTGCAGCATTCTTATAGAATCTCACTAGGGAAATAGAAGTACTGGCAGCATTCTTATAGAATCTCACCAGGGAAATAGTAGTACTGGCAGCATTCTTATAGAATCTCACCAGGGAAATAGAAGTAGTAGCAGCATTCTTATAGAATCTCCCCAGGGAAATAGAAGTACTGGCAGCATTCTTATAGAATCTCACCAGGGAAATAGAAGTAGTAGCAGCATTCTTATAGAATCTCCCCAGGGAAATAGAAGTACTGGCAGCATTTGTATAGAGTCTCACCAGGGAAATAGAAGTACTGGCATCATTCTTATAGAATCTCACCAGGGAAATAGTAGTACTAGCAGCATTCTTATAGACTCTCACCAGGGAAATAGTAGGACTGGCAGCATTCTTATAGAGTCTCACCAGGGAAATAGTAGTACTAGCAGCATTCTTATAGAATTTCACCAGGGAAATAGAAGTACTGAGAGCATTCTTATAGAATATCACCAGGGAAATAGAAGTATTAGCAGCATTCTTATAGAATCTCACCAGTGAAATAGAAGTATTGGCAGCATTCTTATGTAATCTCACCAGGGAAATAGAAGTACTGGCAGCATTCTTATATAATCTCACCAGGGAAATAGAAGTACTGGCAGCATTCTTATATAATCTCACCAGGGAAATAGAAGTACTGGCAGCATTCTTATAGAATCTCACCAGGGAAATAGAAGTACTGGCAGCATTCTTATAGAATCTCACCAGGGAAATAGAAGTACTGGCAGCATTCTTATAGACTCTCACCAGGGAAATAGAAGTACTGGCAGATTCTTATAGAATCTCACCAGGGGAATATAAGTACTAGCAGCATTCTTATAGAATCTCACCAGGGAAATAGAAGTACTGGCAGCATTCTTATAGAATCTCACCAGGGAAATAGAAGTACTGGCAGCATTCTTATAGAGTCTCACCAGGGAAATAGAAGTACTGGCAGCATTCTTATAGAATCTCACCAGGGAAATAGAAGTAGTAGCAGCATTCTTATAGAATCTCACTAGGGAAATAGTAGTACTGGCAGCATTCTTATAGAATCTCACCAGGGAAATAGAAGTACTGGCAGCATTCTTATAGAATCTCACCAGGGAAATAGAAGTACTGGCAGCATTCTTATAGAATCTCACCAGGGAAATGAAGTACTAGCAGCATTATTATAGAATTTCACCAGGGAAATAGAAGTACTAGCAGCATTCTTATAGAATCTCACCAGGGAAATGAAGTACTGGCAGCATTCTTATAGAATCTCACCAGGGAAATAGAAGTACTGGCAGCATTCTTATAGACTCTCACCAGGGAAATAGAAGTACTGGCAGCATTCTTATAGAATCTCACCAGGGAAATAGAAGTACTGGCAGCATTCTTATAGAATCTCACCAGGGAAATAGAAGTACTGGCAGCATTCTTATAGAATCTCACCAGGGAAATAGAAGTACTGGCAGCATTCTTATAGAATCTCACCAGGGAAATAGTAGTACTAGCAGCATTCTTATAGAATCTCACCAGGGAAATAGAAGTACTAGCAGCATTCTTATAGAATCTCACCAGGGAAATAGAAGTACTGGCAGCATTCTTATAGAATCTCACCAGGGAAATAAAAGTACTAGCAGCATTTTTATAGAATCTCACCAGGGACTTAGAAGGACTGGCAGCATTCTTATAGAATCTCACTAGGGAAATAGAAGTACTAGCAGCATTGTTATAGAATCTCACCAGGGAAATAGAAGTACTAGCAGCATTTTTATAGAATATCACCAGGTAAATAGAAGTACTGGCAGAATTCTTATAGAATCTCACTAGGGAAATAGAAGTACTAGCAGCATTGTTATAGAATCTCATCAGGGAAATAGAAGTACTTGCAGCATTCTTATAGAATCTCACTAGGGAAATAGAAGTACTGGCAGCATTCTTATAGAATCTCACCAGGGAAATAGTAGTACTGGCAGCATTCTTATAGAATCTCACCAGGGAAATAGAAGTAGTAGCAGCATTCTTATAGAATCTCCCCAGGGAAATAGAAGTACTGGCAGCATTCTTATAGAATCTCACCAGGGAAATAGAAGTAGTAGCAGCATTCTTATAGAATCTCCCCAGGGAAATAGAAGTACTGGCAGCATTTGTATAGAGTCTCACCAGGGAAATAGAAGTACTGGCATCATTCTTATAGAATCTCACCAGGGAAATAGTAGTACTAGCAGCATTCTTATAGACTCTCACCAGGGAAATAGTAGGACTGGCAGCATTCTTATAGAGTCTCACCAGGGAAATAGTAGTACTAGCAGCATTCTTATAGAATTTCACCAGGGAAATAGAAGTACTGAGAGCATTCTTATAGAATATCACCAGGGAAATAGAAGTATTAGCAGCATTCTTATAGAATCTCACCAGTGAAATAGAAGTATTGGCAGCATTCTTATGTAATCTCACCAGGGAAATAGAAGTACTGGCAGCATTCTTATATAATCTCACCAGGGAAATAGAAGTACTGGCAGCATTCTTATATAATCTCACCAGGGAAATAGAAGTACTGGCAGCATTCTTATAGAATCTCACCAGGGAAATAGAAGTACTGGCAGCATTCTTATAGAATCTCACCAGGGAAATAGAAGTACTGGCAGCATTCTTATAGACTCTCACCAGGGAAATAGAAGTACTGGCAGATTCTTATAGAATCTCACCAGGGGAATATAAGTACTAGCAGCATTCTTATAGAATCTCACCAGGGAAATAGAAGTACTGGCAGCATTCTTATAGAATCTCACCAGGGAAATAGAAGTACTGGCAGCATTCTTATAGAGTCTCACCAGGGAAATAGAAGTACTGGCAGCATTCTTATAGAATCTCACCAGGGAAATAGAAGTAGTAGCAGCATTCTTATAGAATCTCACTAGGGAAATAGTAGTACTGGCAGCATTCTTATAGAATCTCACCAGGGAAATAGAAGTAGTAGCAGCATTCTTATAGAATCTCACCAGGGAAATAGTAGTACTGGCAGCATTCTTATAGAATCTCACCAGGGAAATAGAAGTAGTAGCAGCATTCTTATAGAATCTCACTAGGGAAATAGAAGTACTGGCAGCATTCTTATAGAATCTCACCAGGGAAATAGAAGTACTGGCAGCATTCTTATAGACTCTCACCAGGGAAATAGAAGTACTGGCAGATTCTTATAGAATCTCACCAGGGGAATATAAGTACTAGCAGCATTCTTATAGAATCTCACCAGGGAAATAGAAGTACTGGCAGCATTCTTATAGAATCTCACCAGGGAAATAGAAGTACTGGCAGCATTCTTATAGAGTCTCACCAGGGAAATAGAAGTACTGGCAGCATTCTTATAGAGTCTCACCAGGGAAATAGAAGTACAAGCAGCATTCTTATAGAATCTCACCAGGGAAATAGAAGTACTGGCAGCATTCTTATAGAATCTCACCAGGGAAATAGAAGTACTGGCAGCATTCTTATAGAATCTCACCAGGGAAATAGAAGTATTGGCAGCATTCTTATAGAATCTCACCAGGGAAATAGAAGTACTGGCAGCATTCTTATAGACTCTCACCAGGGAAATAGAAGTACTGGCAGCATTCTTATAGAATCTCACCAGGGAAATAGAAGTACTGGCAGCATTCTTATAGAATATCACCAGGGAAATAGAAGTACTAGCAGCATTCTTATAGAATCTCACCAGGGAAATGAAGTACTAGCAGCATTATTATAGAATTTCACCAGGGAAATAGAAGTACTAGCAGCATTCTTATAGAATCTCACCAGGGAAATGAAGTACTGGCAGCATTCTTATAGAATCTCACCAGGGAAATAGAAGTACTGGCAGCATTCTTATAGAATCTCACCAGGGAAATAGAAGTACTGGCAGCATTCTTATAGAATCTCACCAGGGAAATAGAAGTACTAGCAGCATTTTTATAGAATCTCACCAGGGACTTAGAAGGACTGGCAGCATTCTTATAGAATCTCACTAGGGAAATAGAAGTACTAGCAGCATTTTTATAGAATATCACCAGGTAAATAGAAGTACTGGCAGAATTCTTATAGAATCTCACTAGGGAAATAGAAGTACTAGCAGCATTGTTATAGAATCTCATCAGGGAAATAGAAGTACTTGCAGCATTCTTATAGAATCTCACTAGGGAAATAGAAGTACTGGCAGCATTCTTATAGAATCTCACCAGGGAAATAGAAGTACTAGCAGCATTTTTATAGAATATCACCAGGTAAATAGAAGTACTGGCAGAATTCTTATAGAATCTCACTAGGGAAATAGAAGTACTAGCAGCATTGTTATAGAATCTCATCAGGGAAATAGAAGTACTTGCAGCATTCTTATAGAATCTCACTAGGGAAATAGAAGTACTGGCAGCATTCTTATAGAATCTCACCAGGGAAATAGAAGTAGTAGCAGCATTCTTATAGAATCTCCCCAGGGAAATAGAAGTACTGGCAGTATTCTTATAGAATCTCACCAGGGAAATAGAAGTACTAGCAGCATTCTTATAGAATCTCACCAGGGAAATAGAAGTACTAGCAGCATTCTTATAGAATCTCACCAGGGAAATAGAAGTACTGGCAGCATTCTTATAGACTCTCACCAGGGAAATAGAAGTACTGGCAGTATTCTTATAGAATCTCACTAGGGAAATAGAAGTACTAGCAGCATTCTTATAGACTCTCACCAGGGAAATAGAAGTACTGGCAGTATTCTTATAGAATCTCCCCAGCCCAGAGAGCTTTTTAGAATCGGGCCCTAAATCCATATTTATTGTTTCCTGGTGGAAGAGATCTGTGCCTCTGTAAAAATAGCTATAGGTATTTTCCTAATCAGCCATTGAAAGGGACATGAAAGTCAGAATTATTCTTTCATTATACAGATAGAGCAAACAATTAAAAAAAAAACTTTCCAGTGTAATTCTATTATCTAATGTGCTTACTTCTATTGGTATCCTTTGTTGAAAAGCATACCTAGGTAAGTTCTGGAGCAGCAATGCACTACTTACTGCTGATTGGTAGCTGGACATTTATGCCTCTTGTCATTGGCTGACCTGTGTTCGGCTAGATCCCAAGGGTGAAGTGCTGCTTCTTCAACAAAAGATACCAAAGAAAGTGGTTTGGAAGAAAAATGTTGGGTCTCAAATGAAACGGCAGTAATAGTTTACATATAAATTTAAAGGGACATGAAACCCAAAATGTTTATTTCATGGTTCAGATAGAGAATACAATTTTAAACAACTTACAAATTTACTTCTATTATTTAATTTGCTTCCTTCTCTTCTTATTCTTTGCTGAAAGGTTTATCTAGGAAAGCCCAAGAGCAGCAAATAACCTAGGTTCTAGCTGCTGATTGGTGGCTGCATATATATACCGATTGTCATTGGCTCACCCATGTGTTCAGTTAACAACCAGTAGTGTATTGCTGCTCCTTCAACAAATGATACCAAGAGAATGAGGCAAATTTTATAATAGAAGTAAACTGGAAAGTTGTTTAAAATTGTATGTTCTACCTAAATCATGAAAGAAAAAAATTGGGTTTCATGTCCCTTTAAGGGACAGTCTTTTAAAAAATAAACTTTCATGATTCAGATAGGGCATGCAATTTTAAACAACTTTCCAATTTACATTTCTCATTAAATTTGCTTTGCTCTCTTGCTATACTGTTGTAAGCTAAACCTAGACAGGCACCTATGCTAATTTCTAAGCAGTTGAACTTATTTATGAGTCAGCACTGATTGGCTAAAATGCAAGTCTGTCAAAAGAACTAAAATAAGGGGGCTGTCTGCAGGGGCTTAGATACAAGGTAATCACAGAGGCCTAGATTTGGAGTTTGGCGGTAGATGGGCTGTTAACGCTCCGCGGGCTTTTTTCTGGCCGCACCATAAATTTAACTCTGGTATCGAGAGTTAAAACAAATGCTGCGTTAGGCTCCAAAAAAGGAGCGTAGGGCATTTTTACCGCAAATGCAACTCTCGATACCAGAGTTGCTTACGGACGCGGCCGGCATCAAAAACGTGCTCGTGCACGATTCTCCCATAGGAAACAATGGGACTGTTTGAGCTGAAAAAAAACCTAACACCTGCAAAAAAGCAGCGTTCAGCTCCTAACGCAGCCCCATTGTTTCCTATGGGGAAACACTTCCTACGTCTGCACCTAACACCCTAACATGTACCCCGAGTCTAAACACCCCTAACCTTACACTTATTAACCCCTAATCTGCCGCCCCCCGCTATCGCTGACCCCTGCATTACAGTTTTAACCCCTAATCTTCCGCTCCGTAAACCGCCGCAACCTACGTTATCCCTATGTACCCCTAATCTGCTGCCCTAACATCGCCGACCCCTATGTTATATTTATTAACCCCTAATCTGCCCCCCACAACGTCGCCGACACCTGCCTACACTTATTAACCCCTAATCTGCCGAGCGGACCTGAGCGCTACTATAATAAAGTTATTAACCCCTAATCCGTCTCACTAACCCTATCATAAATAGTATTAACCCCTAATCTGCCCTCCCTAACATCGCCGACACCTACCTTCAATTATTAACCCCTAATCTTCCGATCGGAGCTCACCGCTATTCTAATAAATGTATTAACCCCTAAAGCTAAGTCTAACCCTAACACCCCCCTAACTTAAATATAATTTACATATAACGAAATAAATTAACTCTTATTAAATAAATGATTCCTATTTAAAGCTAAATACTTACCTGTAAAATAAACCCTAATATAGCTACAATATAAATTATAATTATATTTTAGCTATTTTAGGATTAATATTTATTTTACAGGCAACTTGGTATTTATTTTAACTAGGTACAATAGCTATTAAATAGTTAAGAACTATTTAATAGTTACCTAGTTAAAATAATTACAAAATTACCTGTAAAATAAATCCTAACCTAAGATATAATTAAACCTAACACTACCCTATCAATAAAATAATTAAATAAACTACCTACAATTACCTACAATTAACCTAACACTACACTATCAATAAATTAAATAAACACAATTGCTACAAATAAATACAATTAAATAAACTAGCTAAAGTACAAAAAATAAAAAAGAACTAAGTTACAGAAAATAAAAAAATATTTACAAACATAAGAAAAATATTACAACAATTTTAAACTAATTACACCTACTCTAAGCCCCCTAATAAAATAACAAAGCCCCCCAAAATAAAAAATTCCCTACCCTATTCTAAATTAAAAAAGTTACAAGCTCTTTTACCTTACCAGCCCTGAACAGGGCCCTTTGCGGGGCATGCCCCAAGAAGTTCAGCTCTTTTGCCTGTAAAAGAAAACATACAATACCCCCCCCCCAACATTACAACCCACCACCCACATACCCCTAATCTAACCCAAACCCCCCTTAAATAAACCTAACACTAATCCCCTGAAGATCTTCCTACCTTGTCTTCACCATACCAGGTTCACCGATCCGTCCTGGCTCCAAGATCTTCATCCAACCCAAGCGGGGGTTGGCGATCCATAATCCGGTGCTGAAGAGGTCCAGAAGAGGCTCCAAAGTCTTCATCCTATCCGGCAAGAAGAGGACATCCGGACCGGCAAACATCTTCTCCAAGCCGCATCTTCTATCTTCTTCCATCCGGTGCGGAGCGGGTCCATCTTGAAGCAGGCGACGCGGATCCATCCTCTTCTTCCGATGTCTCCCGACGAATGACGGTTCCTTTAAGGGACGTCATCCAAGATGGCGTCCCTCGAATTCCGATTGGCTGATAGGATTCTATCAGCCAATCGGAATTAAGGTAGGAATTTTCTGATTGGCTGATGGAATCAGCCAATCAGAATCAAGTTCAATCCGATTGGCTGATCCAATCAGCCAATCAGATTGAGCTCGCATTCTATTGGCTGTTCCGATCAGCCAATAGAATGCGAGCTCAATCTGATTGGCTGATTGGATCGGCCAATCGGATTGAACTAGATTCTGATTGGCTGATTCCATCAGCCAATCAGAAAATTCCTACCTTAATTCCGATTGGCTGATAGAATCCTATCAGCCAATCGGAATTCGAGGGACGCCATCTTGGATGACGTCCCTTAAAGGAACCGTCATTCGTCGGGAGACATCGGAAGAAGAGGATGGATCCGCGTCGCCTGCTTCAAGATGGACCCGCTCCGCACCGGATGGAAGAAGATAGAAGATGCGGCTTGGAGAAGATGTTTGCCGGTCCGGATGTCCTCTTCTTGCCGGATAGGATGAAGACTTTGGAGCCTCTTCTGGACCTCTTCAGCACCGGATTATGGATCGCCAACCCCCGCATGGGTTGGATGAAGATCTTGGAGCCAGGACGGATCGGTGAACCTGGTATGGTGAAGACAAGGTAGGAAGATCTTCAGGGGATTAGTGTTAGGTTTATTTAAGGGGGGTTTGGGTTAGATTAGGGGTATGTGGGTGGTGGGTTGTAATGTTGGGGGGGGGGTATTGTATGTTTTCTTTTACAGGCAAAAGAGCTGAACTTCTTGGGGCATGCCCCGCAAAGGGCCCTGTTCAGGGCTGGTAAGGTAAAAGAGCTTGTAACTTTTTTAATTTAGAATAGGATAGGGAATTTTTTATTTTGGGGGGCTTTGTTATTTTATTAGGGGGCTTAGAGTAGGTGTAATTAGTTTAAAATTGTTGTAATATTTTTCTTATGTTTGTAAATATTTTTTTATTTTCTGTAACTTAGTTCTTTTTTATTTTTTGTACTTTAGCTAGTTTATTTAATTGTATTTATTTGTAGCAATTGTGTTTATTTAATTTATTGATAGTGTAGTGTTAGGTTAATTGTAGGTAATTGTAGGTAGTTTATTTAATTATTTTATTGATAGGGTAGTGTTAGGTTTAATTATATCTTAGGTTAGGATTTATTTTACAGGTAATTTTGTAATTATTTTAACTAGGTAACTATTAAATAGTTCTTAACTATTTAATAGCTATTGTACCTAGTTAAAATAAATACCAAGTTGCCTGTAAAATAAATATTAATCCTAAAATAGCTAAAATATAATTATAATTTATATTGTAGCTATATTAGGGTTTATTTTACAGGTAAGTATTTAGCTTTAAATAGGAATCATTTATTTAATAAGAGTTAATTTATTTCGTTATATGTAAATTATATTTAAGTTAGGGGGGTGTTAGTGTTAGGGTTAGACTTAGCTTTAGGGGTTAATACATTTATTAGAATAGCGGTGAGCTCCGATCGGAAGATTAGGGGTTAATAATTGAAGGTAGGTGTCGGCGATGTTAGGGAGGGCAGATTAGGGGTTAATACTATTTATGATAGGGTTAGTGAGGCGGGTTAGGGGTTAATAACTTTATTATAGTAGCGGTGCGGTCCGCTCGGCAGATTAGGGGTTAATAAGTGTAGGCAGGTGTCGGCGACGTTGTGGGGGGCAGATTAGGGGTTAATAAATATAATATAGGGGTCGGCGGTGTTAGGGGCAGCAGATTAGGGGTACATAAGGATAACGTAGGTGGCGGCGCTTTGCGGTCGGAAGATTAGGGGTTAATTATTTTAAGTAGCTGGCGGCGATGTTGTGGGGGGCAGATTAGGGGTTAATAAATGTAATATAGGGGTCGGCGGGGTTAGGGGCAGCAGATTAGGGGTACATAAGTATAACGTAGGTGGCGGTCGGAAGATTAGGGGTTAAAATTTTTAATCGAGTGGCGGCGATGTGGGGGGAGCTCGGTTTAGGGGTACATAGGTAGTTTATGGGTGTTAGTGTACTTTAGGGTACAGTAGTTAAGAGCTTTATAAACCGGCGTTAGCCAGAAAGCTCTTAACTCCTGCTATTTTCAGGCGGCTGGAATCTTGTCGTTAGAGCTCTAACGCTCACTGCAGAAACGACTCTAAATACCGGCGTTAGAAAGATCCCATTGAAAAGATAGGATACGCAAATGGCGTAGGGGGATCTGCGGTATGGAAAAGTCGCGGCTGAAAAGTGAGCGTTAGACCCTTTAATCACTGACTCCAAATACCAGCGGGCGGCCAAAACCAGCGTTAGGAGCCTCTAACGCTGGTTTTGACGGCTACCGCCGAACTCTAAATCTAGGCCAGAGGTAACACGTGTATTAATATAACTGTGTTGGT
>NC_069500.1:1399253083-1399373083 GCF_027579735.1 Bombina bombina
CTGCTTTTTCCCTAACGCTGCTATTACAAGTCTTGTCAGAATAGCTGTACTGCACACTTTTTTGATCACGTCACGCAACGTCAGTACTGCACTTTAAGAAAAGTCCTTTTTCAATGGGACTTCCATAGCGCCGGTATTACGAGTTTTGCTGTGAGGCCAAAAAGTGAGCGGTACACCTTATACCGACAAGATTCGTACCGCCATCTAAAGTCAGTAGTTATGAGATTTACATTACAAAGCTGTAACATAAAACTTATAACTAAACTGTCACAAAGTACATTAACACCCATAAACTACCTATTAACCCCTAAACCGAGGCCCTCCTGCATCGCAAACACTATATTAAATTAATTCACCCCTAATCTGCCGCTCCGGACATCGCCGCCACTTAAAAAATGTATTAACCATTATTCCGCCGCTCCCCGATATCGCCACCACTATAAATAAATTATTAACCCCTAAACCACCGACCTCTTGCATCACAAACACTATTTAAATATTATTAACCCCTAATCTGCCGTCCGACCACACCGCCGCTATAATAAACCTATTAACCCCTAACCCTAAACCTAACGTAACCCTAACCCTAACAGTAATATAATTAAAATAAATCTAAATAAAACTTACTATTATTACCTAAATAATTCCTATTTAAAAATAAATACTTACTTACCTGTAAAATAAACCCTAAGCTAGCTACAATATAACTAATAGTTACATTGTAGTCAGCTTAGGTTTTATTTTTATTTCACAGCTAACATTTGTATTTATTTTAACTAGGTAGACTAGTTAGTAAATAGTTATTAATTATTTACTAGCTACCGAGTTAAAATAAATACAAAATTACCTGTAAAATAAAACCTAACCTGAGTTACACTAACACCTAACATTACAATAAAATTAAATAAAATAAATTAACAAAATACAATTATCTAAATTACAAAAAAAATAAACACTAAATTACACAAAATAAAAAAAGAAATTATCAAAAATAAAAACGTATTACTCCTAATCTAATAGCCCTATCAAAATAAAAAAGCCCCCCCAAAATAGAAAAAAAAAACCCCTAGCCTACAATAAACTACAATAAACTACCAATGGCCCTTAAAATGGCCTTTTGTGGGGCATTACCCCAAAGAAATCAGCTCTTTTACCTGTAAAAAAATACAAACAACCCCCAACAGTAAAACCCACCACCCACACAACCAAACCCCCCAAATTAAAACCTATCTAAATAAACCTAAGCTCCCCATTGCCCTGAATAGGACATTTGGATGGGCATTGCCCTTAAAAGGGCATTTAGCTCTTTTACATTGCCCAAACCCTAAGCTAAAAATAGAACTGTTAGGTGTTGTTTTCAGAGGGGGAGTGTCAGTCAGGACTGGGCCTCAGGCACACTGTACCAACTTGGAAATTAATATATTATTTGATAAGGATATCCTTAGAATAGTAATTCAGACCACGCAGCTATGAGTCTAAAAACTATTCTGTTTATTGAAAGATGGAAGGCATGTCTTATAGACATCAAGTACAGCATACAGGGTTAACATGATGACACATTATGACCACGTCATATCATACCATATTTCATGAACAAAAGAAGCTTATTGAAATATATGAGAGAAAGAGGAGTATGAAGGAGTGTTTCTTATAACAGTAGCGAAAATACATCTGGGCGCATAGTTCAGCCCAAAGCAAGGTCGTTTGGCCATCTTACCTAGATAACGGCCAATAAAACTACTACAATTCTTACTAACATCAGCATATTTCTCACTACATAATAACTGCTATAATAAAAGCTTCTTTAGACAAGATGGATGCCTAAGATAAAATGGCGCTGGTCATGCTAACAATTCCTAACAAGAACCCACCCAATAAAGCCTTAAAAAAACCTAACACTAACCCCCGACGATCCACTTACAGTTTTTGAAGACTGGACATCCATCCTCATCCAAGCGGGCAGAAGTCTTCATCCAGCAACTTTTATCTTCATCCATCCGGAGTGAAGCGGGTCCATCTTCAAGACATCCAGCGCGGAGCATCCTCTTCTTACGATGTTCACTGAAGAATGAAGTTTTCCTTTAAATGACGTCATCCAAGATGGCGTCCCTTACATTCCGATTGGCTGATAGAATTAATGGGAAAAAATCCTTATGGCTGTTGCAATCAGCCAATAGAATGCAAGCTCAATCCTATTGTATGTATGTATTGGATACCTGTAAAGCGCGACTAATCACCCGTAAGGGTCTCAAGGCGCTGCTCATTTTATCGACCTTGGAAGGATGAAAGGCTGAGTGGACCTCGCCGGGGATCGAACCTGCAACCCTTGGGTTACTACAGAACTCAGCCACAGTGCCTTAGCATGCTGCGCTATCTGTCCGGCTTCTGCGCTATCCGGCTGGCTGATTGCCAATGCCCAAATGCCCTTTTCAGGGCAATGGGGAGCTTAGGTTTATTTAGAAACTGCTAGATTACGAGTCTTGCGTCAGGGTTAAAAAGCAGCGTTGGTCCCAACGCTGCTTTTAATGCCCGCTGGTATTACGAGTCTTGCAGGTATAGGTGTACCGCTCACTTTTTTTTCGTGACTTGAAAATACCGCAAATCCACTTACGTCAATTGCGTATCCTATATTTTAAATGGGATTTTCCTATAGCAGTATTATGAGTCGTCCTCAAAGTGAGCGGTACACCCTCTACCTACAAGATCCCTAATGCATTTGAAAGTCAGTTGTTAAGAGTTTTATGGGCTAACGCCGTAGTATAAAACTCTTAACTAAAGTGCTAAAAAGTACACTAACACCCATAAACTACCTATTAACCCCTAAACCGAGGCCCCCCCCCCCACATCGCAAACAGATAAATAAAAATTTTAATCCCTAATCTCCCGAACCGGACATCCCAGCCACTTTAATAAATATATTAACCCCTAAACCGCCGCACTCCCGCCTCGCAAACACTAGTTAAATTTTATTAACCCCTAATCTGCCGTCCCTAACATCGCTGCCACCTACCTACATTTATTAACCCCTAATCTGCTGCCCCCAATGTCGCTGCCACTATATTAAAGTTATTAACCCCTAAAACTAAGTCTATCCCTAACCCTAACACCCCCTAACTTAAATATAATTTAAATAAATCTAAATAAAATAACTACAATTAACTAAATTATTCCTATTTAAAACTAAATACTTACCTATAAAATAAACCCTAAGCTAGCTACAATATAACCCACCCAATCCCCCCTTAATAAAACCTAACACTAACCCCTTGAAGATCACCCTACCTTGAGAAGTCTTCACCCAACCAGGCCGAAGTCCTCAACGAAGCCGGGCAGAAGTGGTCCTCCAGACGGGCAGAAGTCTTCATCCAGACGGCATCTTCTATCTTCAAGCCATCCGACGCGGAGCATCCTCTTCATCTGAAGTCTTCTTACTAAATGACGGTACCTTTAAGTGACGCCATCCAAGATGGCATCCCTTCAATTCCAATTGGCTGATAGAATTCTATCAGCCAATCGGAATTAAGGTACAAAAAATCCTATTGGCTGATGCAATCAGCCAATAGGATTGAACTTCAATCCTATTGGCTGATTCAATCAGCCAATAGGATTGAGCTCACATTCTATTGGCTGATTGGAATTCTATCAGCCAATCGCAATTGAAGGGATGATGCAGGCCGCCGTACACGTTAGTAGTCTCTCTGCGCTTTGCTTCAAGGGCGTTCTCCGTGTCTGTGCACCCTCAGCACTCCAAAGGCTCAACGTGAGGTGCGTGATGCGCTCCGCTGCATGGTAGGCCCAGCTGCGTGACAGAGGAATCGTCCAGAGTCCAGCTTAAAAAGGGGGCAACCTGCTTCAGGTAATAAGTGCCTTAGGTGCTTGCCTGTATCTTGAGAGGTTCCAATTTAGTTACAAAGGCTGTGGGTCACATATAGCCTTATATGAGAGTACTGGGGCTTCATAGTTAAGTTAATGTGCGGCCATCAGCTAGTGTAGCCAAGCTCCGCCCCCAAAGTTTGTATTTATTTTAACTAGGTAGAATAGTTAGTAAATAGTTATTAACTATTTAATAACTACCTAGTTAAAATAAATACAAATTTACCTGTAAAATAAAACCTAACCTGAGTTACACTAACACCTAACATTACAATAAATTAAATAAATTAAATTAACAAAATACAATTATCTAAATTACAAAAAAATAAACAAACATTAAACTACACAAAATAAAAAAGAAATGATCAAAAATAAAAACGAATTACTCCTAATCTAATAGCCCTATCAAAATAAAAGAGCCCCCCCAAAAATAAAACCCCCCCTAGCTTACACTAAACTGCCAATGGCCCTTAAAAGGGCCTTTTGCGGGGCATTGCCCCAAAGAAATCAGCTCTTTTACCTGTAAAAAAAAATACAAACAACCCCCCAACAGTAAAACCCACCACCCACACAACCAAACCCCCCAAATAAAACACTATCGAAATAAGAAAGAGAAAGGGGCGCCTCATAGTGAAATCCATATGCAATATGGTCAGAATAAAGAGAGAATAAAACTCACAATTTGTGATGGCACTTATGCAGTGCAAACAGGCAGGCTGACACTCGCAGTACTCAGCTAACTGGATACTTCTCCCGTATCAGGGTGGATCATATCTCAGGTCTCTGGTCTGTCAGCGTCCAAGCCGCAACAACAGCAAACAAAGCAGTATAAAAATATCACTAGTGGAGTGATACAAGTGTAAAAAAACTTCCGTGGAAGTAAAGGCAGACACCTCCGTGAAAGGTTAAAATGTAGTTTAATATTGCAACACGTTTCTCGACCCAAATATTCGGTCGTTTCATCAGGCAAAAAAATTGGTGCATCAATAAATATCTAAATAAACCTAAGCTCCCCATTGCCCTGAAAAGGACATTTGGATGGGCATTGCACTTAAAAGGGCATTTAGCTCTTTTAAATTGCCCAAAACCCTAAGTTTAAAATAAAACCCACCCAATAAATCCTTAAAAAAATCTAACACTAACCCCCAACGATCCACTTGCAGTTTTTGAAAACCGGACATCTATCCTCATCCAGGACGGCAGAAGACCTCATCAAAGCCAGCAGAAGTCTTCATCCAAGTGGGCAGAAGTCCTCATCGAAGCCGGCAGAAGTCTTCATCCAAGCGGGCAGAAGTCTTCATCCAGACGGCATCTTCTATCTTCATCCATCCGGCTCGGAGCGGGTCCATCTTCAAGACATCCGGCACGGAGCATCCTCTTCTTACGATGGTTGCTGAAGAATGAAGTTTCCCTTTAAATGTTGTAATCCAAGATGGCGTCCCTTACATTGCGATTGGCTGATAGAATGCTATCAGCCAATAGGAATTAAGGGGGGGGATTCTATTGGCTGTTGCAATCAGCCAATAGGATTGAGCTTTCATCCTATTGGCTGATCTGGAGATGAACCCGGAACTGAAGACCAGCGACCGCGGAGCTATGGAGCGTGGAGGATCCTCTTTGTACGATCACCGCCATACACTGAATAGTGAATGGAGGTTACGCGTTTAAATATGGCATCACTTGCATTCCTATTGGCTGATTGGAATCTTCAAATTCAAATTAGCCAGAATGACTGGAATGAAAAATCTCCATAACGCAACCCCATTGATGTCTATGGGAAAAAAAAAGTTACGTTTATACCTAACACCCTAACATAAACCCCAAGTTTAAAAAACCCTAATCCACCCCCCCGACATCACAACACTATAATAAAGTTATTAACCCCTATTCCGCCACTCCCCGACATCGCTGTCACTATAATAAAGTTATTAACCCCTAAACCTTTGCCTCCCACACCGCCGCAACTAAATAAACCTATTTACCCCTAAACCTCCGGCCTCCAACATCTCCGCAACTAAATAAACTTATTAACCCCTAAACCGCCAGCCCCCACATAGCAAAACACTAAATTAAACTATTAACCCCTAAACATAACACCACCCTAACTTTAAATTAAAATTACAATATCACTATCTTTAAATAAATAAAAACTTACCTGTGAAATAAAAATAAACCTACCGGGGGGGCGGAGCAAGCCGGGCATCTGAGCGGTCGCACTTTGAGAGAGCTCTGCTCATAAACTTACTATATCTAATAGCTAAACCGCTCAGTATTGCCCCAAAACTCGCAAAATTCACAAAACTAGCCTTTAAAGCCATAGAGGTTTGATCTACAAGACTTGGTAGAGCTGAGAAGACTCAAAGTTCTCACACGGAGCTTTCTTCTATCTTCAACTCACACTGCCTGTAAGAGGAGCGGCCATCTTGCTAACTGTATGGAACTTATTACCCCAACTAGGCAGTTCGAGATATAAGCCTACAGTACATTTACTCCACCTGACCCACATCCTCCCCCGGTCCCATATACACCGGCTGATCATAAGGATTGGACTTTCAAGTTTTACAAGGGGACGCAACACCGCATTAGTAACCAGCGCACACTACTATACCCCATGATGACAGCCTCTATGGTAGCCTTGCTCCGACTATTTACAGATAAAATGGAGAAACAGTTTGATTCCCTCCTGAACGTCCTCCATGAGGAACGAAATCTGCCAACCGCAGGAAGTACGGAGTATCTATTATCACAGGCCTCCTCTAAACTGCAAGATAGACTGGCAAAGGATAAGCTCACGCTGAGAAACATGAAAGCACTCACTCCCACAAACGAATGGCGGACCAGCCCCGGTCTGCAAAACCGGGTGAAAAATTACTCTTATCCGAAATCGGATTCGAGTGACAGCGGGGACTTTTTCATGGATCCCATAGAACCTTCATCTGGCCTCCCGGCTGGGGATTCCAGATCCCGTCCACAAGCAAACTACACCCTAAAGCTCACATACCTCTAGACACAATCCCTGAGCTCTCTGGAAGCTACTCAAACGTCCGTGCAGATAGATGTAGTGTTTGGCTCACGGAGACAGAATCTAGCCGACTCCACCGCAGATCTCTAGCTTTGCCCCCTATAAGCCCAACCACGCTTGTTCACCTACCATACAAGTTTTGGTCAGTGATGGGGCAGCTGCGGCGTCTTAAGACCCTCATGGCGGCTATACAGTTTTCAGTTTTTTTCATGGTCCTAAGGTTTCAGAAAAATTTCCTTGCTCTAGAGATGATCGGAACTTTCCTAACCATGTTCTGCCGCAGGTTGGGCATTGGATAATATCCCCAGCAAGACCCCATCTCTTAAAAATAGACCGAAGACTGAGACTTAACCCTCCACTCTCCCTCTTTTGAAGGTTAATTTTAATATTTACAGAGAAGCCATGCTCGGTCCTCTAAACGTTCTATCAGTTCTTTTAGCATCTCTAGTTTAGCAGAATTCGAATCAAATTTTATATAGTTAGATAATACTGTTTTCCTACATTTAATACTTTAATTATCTGCATATATAGTTGCTATACATATCAGTGAACTCCCTTGATCTATAACGATACTGTCCACAGCCTACAATAAACCAACGAGCCCAAAGAAAGCAATAATTGGACTGCATATAGAATCCGCTGACTCCTACTTCTAGAGTGTTTGAGTCTCTCTTAGACAAATGCAGAAATTTGATGTGAGCCAGATTATTGTCACTTTGGAGGCATATTCGCTGAGTTTTATGTCAATTGATGTCGTTAATGATATATCACGTTCATTTTTTTTATTGTTAAACAATAAGATATATATGCACATAGAGTTGCTGTCAAGTTATTATAGACCATAGGCATGCTAGTTACTAATGATCACTGTCATTTACTATTTTTAGTATTATTCTGGCACTGTTACATTACTTTCTGTTAAATGTATTTTACCCCCCTAAAAACATTACCACGATACAATGGTAAAATTTATTGGAATCTTTTTAACTAGCTTAATGTTCATAATATTTCAGGGCCTAAGACTTGGGCTCGCTCAACTATACACACTAGGTTGTTGTTGTATCACAACTCATATTGTCTAATATCAGCCTATGTTTTAATTAACTACCTCTATAGTACTCCTGTGGCTATTACGTATGTTCAGATATAGCTTCTTACACTTTTTATCTGAGCTGTATTTGCACTTAATTATATAATTATCTATTTTGGCACATATATTAGACCTTTAGAGTAGGCTCTAGACACTCCCTAATAATTGTGGCGGGTGTAGTGATTTCCTCAACTTATTACTAACTACTAAATATCACTGAGAAACGCTTCCATAGTCAGCTCTGTATTGTTTTCACTCTACTTAACGACCTCTATAACTGCTTAATTTCTGCATAACTGCTACCGCTAACTCATATTTAACTTAGCCGATATACTCTCCTTCTCCTATTTGATAATTACCAGAGTGTTGTAGCTTTTATGGAATGTTTCTCTTTGGATGTTTTCCCTATGCTAATGTTAAGACGTAGTACTTAGCTTTATTGCTGTTTAGTGTAGAACAATTACACTGCTATTCTATCCTTTTAGGGAACATGCCGTAAGTATACCACAGCATAGTCACTCTATACATTGCAGTTTTAGGTTTAGTACTCATATATGGCATACATAGACTTATAAACTAACCCATACTGCAGTCTTTCCAGAGTGAGCTCCGCCCCCCCTGCTTTCTCCTCCCCCTTCCCTCCCCCCTCCCAATATTCGAGTGGCTCTTGTCCACTGTAATCCCTCTTCCTTCCAGTGTTATGCGACCTACTTGTGGTCACGCTAAAAGCTAACTCACCACATCATCACAGAAATACTCATCTTATTCATCCTAAAGATGTGGAGATCAGAATACAATTATTAAAATATAAAATGAAGTTTCCTTTTAGTTCGCACAACCATATATTTGACATCTCCCTAGACATGACATAGGTTTCTATACGCGACTGTGACCGGTCTTTCTCCCAAAAGATGGTTTTTGTGTGTTTATTGGTTCATTTATGTTTAGATACATAGGACGTTATAGGAGGTTTATCTCTTATGAATTAAACAATAAATACACATAATAAATACCAACATTGTTAAAATTAAAGGGACAGTAAAGTCAAAATTAAACTTATATGATTCAGAGGGTGCATTCAAATTTAAACAACTTTTCAATTTACTGCTATTATCAAATTTGCTTTGTTCTCTTGCTTTTTTGAAAACTAAATCGAGGTAGGCTGATAGGAGCTTAGGAGCGTGCACGTGTCTATAGCTGTCTATGCCATACCATTTCTTTTAACATAGAAAAATAGCTTTCTGATACCATCTATCGGTACATATATTATAACAAACATTAATTTAATACTAAAAATTTGCTATGCTTGGGCTATAAGCTTAATAACGGTTACCCTATACAAAGGGTTCGAACAGTCAAACCTGCAGTCATGATTTATCAAGTAGTGGTCATCAGACCGTTGCTTCCCAGCCCTGTTCTCCGCCTCTTAGGTGAGAAATTTCAATCTCCCCGGTTTCTTCTGACCGGGCAGTAGGGTTCCTATTTTTGCTTCATAAAAATACCGGGCGACCTATAGGTGATTAGATATGGGACATAGCTGGGTTCACACAATGTCTCCACAAAAGCTCAACCAAAGGCCCCACCCTTGATCCCACCACATATATTTTTCACAACTAAGCAGTCATTTTATCCCCTTGGTTGCCAGTAACACATGTACAGAGCAGTGATGTGACCCCCTTGGCTGCTAGAGGTACACACCCAGCAATGATTAAACACCTCCATGGTTGCCTGTAAAACATATAATAAAAAAGGCACAGTGTAACTACTTTTTGAGCCATATTTCTAATGCATAAAGGCCTAGAAGGCCCTTTACATTTAGCTGACAGGGGTCTTTAAAAATACTGGACATTTAAGTGTCTAGTATTTTTATACAGATTTTACTGGACAGCCTGCTAAAATACTGGACTGTCCGGTGGAATACTGGACACCTGGCAATCCTACCAGGGAGATTGACAGTACCCTGCCCGCACGTTGTGCACGGATCGGGGACGGTGTTGCACAAAAGCGCAAAGGAGCTCTCATGTGCAATGGTAAATGCAGGCAGCGGATTTCTGCCTGCCAGTGGAGAAGCCTGGCGGACAGAGGCGAATATATATGCCCCTGTCCGCCAGTGATTAACAAATTGAGCTACAAAAAAGTAGAGATTTGGAGTAACTAGACACCGCAGGATATTTACCTAGATGCATTTTGACACTTTAAATGTAATTATTTTATCACCAAGGGCAAGAAATAATCCTGGTCCAACCAATTTAATAGCTCAGGACCACATTGAAGAAGCAGGAGGAGGGCACGAGGATATCCCTGACAAGGCCACCAGAGAGTGGTAACATTTTCACCGGATATAAAGACAACATGAAAACGTCACAAGTAAGGGCTATGGCTTATGTGAGAACTGTGAGGAAGGACAAAACATCTGTATATACAACAGAACCGTAGTATTCAAACGGATCCCCATGCCACTTAACCCAGTGGGATACAATCAATACACTGAGGGCCAGATAAAGAGTGGTGCGCTGTCACGCGCAAGCGATAAGGGGTTTATCGAGGGTGTTTGCGTGTGTCAGAAGTAGTGTGCATATTACAAGTTGAAAGTAAACTCGTTCGCTCAAGCGCAATTGAATTTAACGCATGTCGGGTTAACGCATCCTCAAAACTGTAGTTAACTGTTGTGCGCAAATAAAAAGTGTCAAAAAAACCATCAAAAATACATTGAAAGGTAAAGTTAATTTTTAAATTCTGTTTTTGCACCTTTATGACCCTTTAACAGCTACTAATAATTTTCTGTTTAGTACCTCAGTCTGAGAAAATGTGTTGAAGGCTTCTTGGTTTATAAATGTTATTGTCCTTTCATGAAACTTTGAATTTGAAAACATCTATTGTATTTAAATGCTTTTACTTCTGATGTGCATATTTTGTTATTAATAATAATAACAATAATAATAATAATAATAATAACAGTTTCCTTACAATCGGCTAGATTCAGAGTTGTGCATTAGGCTTAAAAAGCAGCTTTGGCCGGTCCCAACGCGGCTTTTTAACATCCGTTGGTAATACGAGTCTTGCAGGTACGGGCTCACCGCTCACTTTTTTGGCCAGACTTGGAAATACCGCAAATCCACTTACGTAAATTGCGTATCCTATTTTTTCAATGGGACTTGCATAGCGCCGGTATTACGAGTCTGCCAAAAAGTGAGCGGTACACCCTCTCCTCTCAAGACTGGTACCGCATTTTAAAGTCAGTAGTTATGAGTTTTACACTACAAAGCCGTAGCATAAAACTCTTAACTAAAGTGTTAAAAAGTACACTAACACCCATAAACTACCTATTAACCCCTAAACCGAGGCTCCCCCACATTGCAAATACTAAAATAAATTATTTAACCCCTAATCTGCCAAACCGGACATCGCCACCACTATAATAAATATTTTAACCCCTAAACTGCCACACTCCCGCCTTGCAAACATTAGTTAAATATTATTAACCCCTAATCTGCCGTCCCTAACATCGACGCCACCTACCTACATTTATTAACCCCTAATCTGCCGCCCCCAACGTCGCCGCCACTATATTAAAGTTATTAACCCCTAACCCTAACCCTAACACCCCCTAACTTAAATATAATTAAAATAAATATAAATAAAATTACTATAATTAACAAAATTATTCCTATTTAAAACTAAATACTTACCTATAAAATAAACCCTAAGCTAGCTACAATATAACTAATAGTTACATTGTAGCTAGCTTAGGGTTTATTTTTATTTTACAGGCAACTTTGTATTTATTTTAACTAGGTACAATAGTTATTAAATAGTTATTAACTATTTAATAACTACCTAGTTAAAATAAATACAAAAGTGCTTGTAAAATAAAACATAACCTAAGTTACAATTACACCTAACACTACACTACAATTAAATTATTTCCCAAAATTAAATACAATTAAAAACAATTAAATTAATTTATCTAAAGTACAAAAAAAACCCCACTAAATTTCAGAAAATAATAAACAAATTACAAGATTTTTAAACTAATTACACCTAATCTAATCCCCCTAACAAAATAAAAAAGCCCCCCCAAAATAAAAAAGCCCTACCCTACACTAAATTACAAATAGCCCTTAAAAGGGCCTTTTGCGGGGCATTGCCCCAAAGTAATCAGCTCTTTTGCCTGTAAAAAAAAAGTACAAATCTCCCCCAACATTAAAACCCACCACCCACACAACCAACCCTACTCCTAAACCCACCAATACCCCCTTAAAAAAACCTAACACTAACCACTTGAAGATCACCTTACCGGGAGAAGTCTTCATCCAACTGGGCCGAAGTCCTCAACGAAGCCGGGAGAAGTCTTCATCCAAGCCGGCCGAAGTGGTCCTCCAGACGGGCAGAAGTCTTCATCCAGGCGGCATCTTCTATCTTCATCCATCTGGCGTGGAGCGGGTCCATCTTCAAGACAGCCGACGCGGAGCATAATTTAATTGTAGTGTAGTGTTAGGTGTAATTGTAACTTAGGTTATGTTTTATTTTACAGGTACTTTTGTATTTATTTTAGCTAGGTGGTTATTAAATAGTTAATAACTATTTAATAACTATTGTACCTAGTTAAAATAAATACAAACTTGCCTGTAAAATAAAAATAAACCCTAAGCTAGATACAATGTAACTATTAGTTATATTGTAGCTAGCTTAGGGTTTATTTTACAGGTATTTAGCTTTAAATAGGAATAATTTAGTTAATTATAGTATTTTTATTTAGATTTCTTTTAATTATATTTAAGTTAGGGGGCGTTAGGGTTAGGTTTAGACTTAGGTTTAGGGGTTAATAACTTTAATATAGTGGCGGCGACGTTGGGGGCGGCAGATTAGGGATTAATAAATGTAGGTAGGTGGCGTCAATGTTAGGGCCGGCAGATTAGGGGTTAATAAATGTAGGTAGGTGGCGTCAATGTTAGGGCCGGCAGATTAGGGGTTAATAATATTTAACTAATATTTGCGAGAGTGCGGTAAGGAGCAAAATTTTGCTCAATGCTCACTTCTTGTCTGGGTTGTAAAAACCCTTAATACCAGCGCTGTCTGTAAGTGAGCGGTGAGCATAAACTGCTCGTTAGCACCGCACAGCCTCTAACACAAAACTTGTAATCTAGGTGAATGTTTGTTTTTTCAGACTTCAGTCAAGCTAACTCAGTGATGTTTATTCATTCAGTTTATTTATCCACAGTTTTTCAACCCTTAAGTCCTGTAACTGACTTATACAACTAACTGCCTCACAGTCAGTAAAACATTCACCAGTAATTATATGTACTATAACTAATTGTTCATGGAAGCTCAAAATGAAAGTGAAAATAAATCATTTGGCTTTTTTGGTTACTCACTGTACAGCTATTTCACGTATGAAACACTTTACAAAAATAGAATGAATTGAGCAATAAATACACATTATAAATACCAACATTGTTCAAATTAAAGGGACAGCAAAGTCAAAATTAAACTTCTATGATTCAAAGGGTGCCTATTATCAAATTTGCTTTGTTCTTTTGATATCCTTTGTTGAACACTAAACCTAACTAGGCTGATAGAAGCTTAGGAGCATGCACGTGTCCATAACTGTCTATCCCATACCAATTTTTTTAACAGAAAAAAAGATCTTTCTGATACCATCTATGTGTACATATTATAACTAATCTTAATTTAATACTAAAAATAGGTGGAAAAAAAAATCATTGTTGTGTACTAGTGTAGCTAAAGAAAAATACCTAAAAATACATGAATTATTTTGTCCTGGTTTTAGGATTTATCAAGTAGCAGTCATCAGACTGCTGCTTACCAGGCCTCCCTGGTCTCTTCCAACCTGGGAGATTGACAGCTCCTGCCCGCACGTGATTGGCTGTGCACAGAATGGGTGGCGGGGTTTCACGTGAGCGCTAAGGAGCGCTTGTGTTCAATGGTAAATGCCAGCAGCGGATTGCTGCCTGCCAGAGGAGAAGCCCCTGTCCGCCAGTAATTGACATTCTTTAGCACAAATGGCATTGCCCTAAGTTAAACAGCTCTTTTACCTAAAAAATAACAAAGTACCCCCTGACAGTAAAACCAACCCCCCCCCCCCAAAAAACAAAACAAAAACTAATTCTAAAAAAAAACAAAGCTAAAGGGGCATTTGTATGAGCACTAAGGGCAGGAAATAATCCTGTTCCAACCAATTCAATAGCTCAGGACCACATTGAAGAAGCAGGAGGAGGGCAGGAGGATATCCTTGACAAGGCCACCAGAGAGTGGTAACATTTTCACCGGATATAAAGACAACATGAAAACGTCACAAGTAAGGGCTATGGCTTATGTGAGAACTGTGAGGAAGGACAAAACATCTGTATATACAACAGAACCGTAGTATTCAAACGGATCCCCATGCCACTTAACCCAGTGGGATACAATCAATACACTGAGGGCCAGATAAAGAGTGGTGCGCTGTCAAACTTATAAGGGCTCAAACATATCAGGTCTCAGATTGCAAAGGGCTTTAACATAGAGATACATACATATACACGTTGTATTCTGTATGTATCTTTATTTTATATGTATGTATAGATGTGTGTACATATGTATGTATTTATGTGTTTTACTGTGTATATATACTGTACATATAGAGATACATACATATACACGTTGTATTCTGTATGTATCTTTATTTTATATGTATGTATAGATGTGTGTACATATGTATGTATTTATGTGTTTTACTGTATATATACGGTACATATAGAGATACATACATATACATGTTGTATTCTGTATGTATCTTTATTTTATATGTATGTATAGATGTGTGTACATATGTATGTATTTATGTGTTTTACTGTGTATATATACTGTACATATAGAGATACATACATATACACGTTGTATTCTGTATGTATGTTTATTTTATATGTATGTATAGATGTGTGTACATATGTATGTATTTATGTGTTTTACTGTATATATACGGTACATATAGAGATACATACATATACATGTTGTATTCTGTATGTATGTTTATTTTATATGTATGTATAGATGTGTGTACATATGTATGTATTTATGTGTTTTACTGTATATATACTGTACATATAGAGATACATACATATACATGTTGTATATGTATGTATATGTTTATGTGTGTGCATATGTATGTATTTATGTGTTTTACTGTATATGTACTGTACATATAGAGATACATACATATACACGTTGTATACTGTATGTATGTTTATTTTATATGAATGTATAGATGTGTGTGCATATGTATGTATTTATGTGTTTTACTGTATATATACTGTACATATAGAGATACATAAATATACATGTTGTATATGTATGTATATGTTTATATGTATGTATAGATGTGTGTGCATATATATGTATTTATGTGTTTTACTGTATATGTACTGTACATATAGAGATACATACATATACACGTTGTATATGTATGTATATGTTTATATGTATGTATAAATGTGTGTACATATGTATGTATTTATGTGTTTTACTGTATATATACTGTACATATAGAGATACATACATATACACGTTGTATATGTATGTATATGTTTATATGTATGTATAAATGTGTGTGCATATGTATGTATGTATTTATGTGTTTTACTGTATATATACTGTACATATAGAGATACATACATATACACGTTGCATATGTATGTTTATTTTATATGTATGTATAGATGTGTGTACATATGTATGTATTTATGCGTTTTGCTGTATATGTACGGTACATATAGAGATACATACATATACATGTTGTATATGTATGTATATGTTTATATGTAAAATTTTCAAAGAGAACAAACCCAGCTGCATAAAAAACGTTCCTTTATTAATTTCTTGGTTTAAAAATGGTGATACACAGCAAAACAGTGGAAGGTGCTGAGGGCGCAGCACTGAACGGCTTACATGTTTCGGAAATGATCCGTAGTCATAGCCTACAGTGCTGTGCCCCACACCTGTTTAAAACAGATTCAAACAAATGTGATTCGCTAACAGTAAAAACACGCCCTCAGTCTAAACCCTAACACACCTGTTAATATGCATTGAATGTCCCTACGTGACCTATCCGTAAATAGAGATAAAACGTTATAGAAGATGCAGAGTGATTAATTGTCAAACACTATATGTATAATTTTTACAGCCACCAAATTAGGTTACCAAAAAGACTCAAACATTTATTAGCAGCAAGAATAAATATGTTAAACTCGAAGTCAGTTACAGAGTGGAGGGCAATTGTCAACCCGGGAATATACTGTAGAGAGTAGCACCATACTGCACTTATTTGATTAAAGGGGCAGTCTCATCAATGGCGGTACTATTAGTTAAAGGTGTAAACTCCTATAAACTAAAAAATGAAGTTTAGTTTAAAAACCTATATATTAGTATAAAGAGGGCAAATTCTGGTACTGCTCACTTAAAGGGGCAGTGTCCTACAAAAATAAATTAATATATAATACTATTGAGAAGGGGGGGGGAAAATAAATTTAGACTGTATTTCCAACATATCCCATTAGAAATGGGATGACCTCGAGTTAAAACAATACACCCTGGTTCCTAAATGACATAAAGAAACCTAGGCTCAATTGATTATTAAGCTACCAGGTTAGATATAACTGACTGTAATTCTAAGGGCAAGGAACTCAGTAAAAAACCTTATGTTCTATTTAAGCTTGATTTGGTGAATAATCCTTAGGTAAGTAATATGTGTACCTTACAGCCCTTATCAATAAAATGTTTATACCAAGGAAAAAGATGCAAAATCCTTACTCAAAATCAAGCTTGAAATAAATGCATAAATAAAAGTGTAATAATAACCAGTAAAGTCTTAAATTGTTCTGCCTGTGGATAACCATAAATAGATAGTTTAACCATCTGGATACATGTGTCTATTCGATAGTGCCTTTATTTAGCAAAGGTATATAATAATGTCCTAGACAGTATACAAGTGGGATAGTGTCTGAAGGAAGGAATTAGAAAAGCTTTATAATAATGGCAATAATGAAACTACAAAGGAGTGTAAGGGAGTTGGAATGTTATCAACTATGATGGAGTATTTGTAGGGGAAATATTCCTCTATAAATATATATAGTTTAGTATAGTGTACTCTGCCCCTATTACCCCTGAAAGTGATAATCACTCCCAGAGATTTAAGACATCATATCTGGAATTTAGTCCATATGGCACCCTGGTGCCCATTGTAAAAATCCAGAAAGCTTCGCGTCTGGCGAGAAGTGTTTCCACATCTCCACCTCTAGGAGGTCTGTTCACCTTTTCAATCGCACACCAGGTAAAACCCTGAAGATTGTTATCGTGAAAAACCCCAAAGTGTTGAACTATGGGAGTTGATGCTCTCTTTGTCTTGAATGAAGACAAATGTTCTCTTATCCTAGTATTCAGGTCACGAGAAGTGAGTCCTATATACTGGATTCTGCACAAGGTGCACTCTATCAAGTAGACCACTGACTCCGTCTTGCAGTTCATACAAGATCTGATCAGATATTGTTTTTTAGTCTTCTCACTCGTAAAATCCCTTGTGATGTTCACAAACTCACAGGGTTTACACTTCCGATGCCCACACTTGTACATGCCAGTATGTTGTAGCCATGAGCTTTGTTTGGACTTGTCAGACTTGAGTAGTGTAGGTGAAAGGATAGAGCCTAACGTAGGGCTCTTTCTATAAGCACATCTCATGTATATGTTTATATGTATGTATAAATGTGTGTACATATGTATGTATTTATGTGTTTTACTGTATATATACTGTACATATAGAGATACATACATATACACGTTGTATATGTATGTATATGTTTATATGTATGTATAAATGTGTGTGCATATGTATGTATGTATTTATGTGTTTTACTGTATATATACTGTACATATAGAGATACATACATATACACGTTGCATATGTATGTTTATTTTATATGTATGTATAGATGTGTGTACATATGTATGTATTTATGCGTTTTGCTGTATATGTACGGTACATATAGAGATACATACATATACATGTTGTATATGTATGTATATGTTTATATGTATGTATAAATGTGTGTGCATATGTATGTATTTATGTGTTTTACTGTATATATACTGTACATATAGAGATACATACATATACACGTTGCATATGTATGTTTATTTTATATGTATGTATAGATGTGTGTACATATGTATGTATTTATGTGTTTTACTGTATATGTACGGTACATATAGAGATACATACATATACATGTTGTATATGTATGTATATGTTTATATGTATGTATAAATGTGTGTGCATATTAGACATGTGCGATTCGGTTCGGTTCGATTCGGAAAATTCGGCGATTCGAAACGAACCGAATTTCCGAATTAAAATTTTGCTGAATTTTCCGAATCAAACCGAATCGATTCGAATCGATTTGTAAATTCGGATGGCCATTGAATTACACTAGTATTATACAGTATGTTAGGTTAACACCTAATATACAGTATAATACTAGTCTAATCACACCTAACACTTACCGAATTGCCGAATGTACGAACCGAACCGAATCGAACCGAATACAGCCGAATTTCTTCGAATCCGAAACGAATCCGAAACGAATCGATTCAAAATTTTCCGAATTCGAATCGATCCGAACCGAACTTTGAAAAATTCCGAATCGATCAGAACCGAACCGAATTTTTTCGCCATGCACATGTCTAGTGCATATGTATGTATTTATGTGTTTTACTGTATATATACGGTACATATAGAGATACATACATATACATGTTTTATATGTATGTATATGTTTATATGTATGTATAGATGTGTGTGCATATGTATGTATTTATGTGTTTTGCTGTATATATACTGTACATATAGAGATCCTGTAAGTGAAAAACATTGGAATGTGAAATATGTACAGTATATATAAAGTAAAACACAGATACATATGCACACACATCTATAAATACATATAAAAATATACATACATATACAACGTGTTTTTCACTTACAGGATAATGTCCTTTTTATTCTTAAATACATATTTATATACAAGTAACCCTCAGTTTACGCCGGGGTTAGGTTCCAGGAGGAATGGTTGTAAATTGAAACCATTGTAAATTGAAACCCAGTTTATAATGTAAGTCAATGAGAAGTGAGGGAGTTAGGTACCAGGCCCCTCTCAAAATTGTCATAAGTAACACCTAATATTATTTTTAAAGCTTTGAAATGAAGACTTTAAATGCTACCCTAATAATATAGATTGTATCATCATCAAACTAAGTTTAATGAACAAAAACATTTGCTAACAGCACCTAATAAAATAATCACACAACAGACTCCATCATCATCAAGCTAAGTTTCATGAACAAAAACGTTTTTTTACTTGCATTTTTCTGCAATCAGTTCTCTGCATTGTTAGCATGTTAGATAATATTGGGTCTGCACCTATTCTATGCATTTCAATCTGCAGTGATTAATAGGCAGTTAGGCACCCTCACCTCAAGCAACTGGACAGGAAGATAATAGGGAAGTGACTGCTCGATAGCTAATGTCTGTTCTGTGTACACAGATCAATTTCAGACCTGTTAAGTTGCATAACTTTGCTGCAAAACAAGCGGACAGCTCCACCTACTGGCTATTTTAATTACTGCACATGACTGAAAAAAAAGGTTGTTATTCTGAAACGGCGCAAATTGAACCAGCGTAAACCGAGGGCCACCTGTATATATAAATATATGTATATATATATATATATATATATATAATGTGTGTGTGTATATACCTATACCTGCATATCTATTCCTATAGATATATAGGCATAGACATGCATTTTACATGAACGGTACCAGAAAAATATAGAAATATATATTTAATGGGGTGCAGAGCTAGCCAGCCAAGGAGATGGCCGCGGCTTGAGAGAACTCCTGTGCCCAAACTGGCTGAGAAGCCTTAAAAACTTATTAAAGCAGTGATCAGATAAGTCTCAGACTGGGGAAACATCCCTGAACCGACACTGCTCTCCGGGAGGGCAAGAGAGGCAGCGAACAAAGCTTACAAGGGCAGTGCTGAGGCTGCAGCGCATTGGGCCCTAGTATTAAGAAGCCTGGCTGGCAGTTTCAGACCTTTGTGCATATACACCGCATCGCAACTCGGAGTACCTGAAATCAGAGTAGAAGATGAGGTAAGGCGGAATGCAGTCAAGTTACTCCACAGACACACCCCTATATATGGGAAAAAGCAGTTATGAAGCAGCGGTCACAAAGACCGCTGCTTCATAACCTGTCTGCCTGCTCTGAGCAGGCGGACACACATCGCCGGAAATTAACCCGATCGAGTACAATGGGGTTGATTGACACCTCCCTGCTTGTGAGCTGCTGGTGCAATGCTGAATACGGCGAGCATATTGCTCGCCGTATTCAGTGAGGTCTGGCGGACCTGATCCACACTGTCAGATCAGGTCCGCCAGACCATGATAACTAGAGGCCTTTATCTTCTCGCACAGATGTAAACCCGACCTCACACGCCCCCTCACCCAGTTTGAACAAGCATGTATACATGGTCTGAAATCTCAGAAGTCAACTTCTACTCTATATAAAATGGTTCTTGATAGCAGATTTCCAAACCTTCCTACCTACACGAAGAGCTGGGATAGGGAAATCAATACTAGTACAACACTTAAAGAGTGGAATAACAGGTTTAAAAATCTAACAAAATCCGCACATTCCTCAGGTGCAAAAGAAATAAATATTAAAATATACATGAGGTGGTATATGACCCCTACTAAAATTAAAAGGTGCTCCAATGCATGCTGGAGATGTGGGGACCAAGTAGGTCATATGAGACATATCTGGTGGGACTGTGCCCCTATTAATGATTACTGGGGGAAGATTTTCATAGAAATCAATTCAGCCTTGCACACTCAACTGACACCAAACCTGGAGGTCATTTTATTTCTAAAATCACCCCAAATCCCATGTAAGATCCGGAGGCAACTATTTCAAATTATGCTGAATGTAGCGAAGCAAATGATACCCAGATGCTGGAAGACCACCAAGACTCCCCTCATCAGTGAGTGGAAAAGATTGGTGGATTCTGACTTGATACTTGAAAGATTTTACTATCTTAAAGTCGGGGACCTTGATTTCTTTGAGGAAATGCTGTTCCTCTGGGAATCTTTTAAATACAGTAATAAGAAATAGAAAATAAGTACCCCAGGGAATCTTGGCATTAAACCATTGTATCCCCCACACACTACTAGACATAGTTGCCTAACACACTTTCCCTGAGGATCCTAAGGGAAAACGCATTCTAATTCTGAGTACACATGGTTATTGTTATCAAGTTAAAAGTATTGATAATGTTATTGGTTTATATTTATGTTTATTTTTCTTATGTAAATTGTAATTATGCCTTTCATTGGGCTACTCCAGCTATAGCTTAAAAATATCTGAATCTGTGGCTTAAGCAATAAAGGTTCAACCATGCAGTCTATTAGTAGCATAGGCAATAAATCCTACACAAACACTGTGAACTTGACCAAGAGAAGGTATGCCTATGACTTTTGCTCGTATGTGTTGAGCTGTATCATAAGGACTGCCTCTATACGAAACCAGAGTTATTCCACTTTCTGGTTTACCATTGTAATCATAAGTAGAACTAAACGCGCTGTACTATGCCCATAATGGTTCTTTGTCTTGTGAAATTTAAATAAATAAAAAATAATATTAAAAAAAAAAGAAATATATATTTAATAAAAAGTACATGATTTTCTATGTGAAGAACATAGGAATGTAAAATATGCGTTTTTCACATTGCGTTTCTCAATTTTGATCTTAACAAGGTTGGGTTAGCCCACATGAAAATGTAGGATTCTTAAGGCGCGTTATTGAAATATTGCATATAAAATATTAATAAAAAGTATTTAAAAATTATTAAACATACTGCAAAATATATAGATATATTCTATGGACTATAAAGAATTAGTCCTAAAGCCTGTGTACAAGGGCCGTTTTTTGCGGTACAGCGGCCCACCTCTTGTGCGCTCTCTCTCCCCTCTCTTTTGCTCTCTCTCTCACCCCTCTTTTTTGCTCTATCTCTCCCCCCTCTCTTTTGATCTCTCTCCCCCTCTCTTTTGCGCTCTCTCTCCCCCTCTCTTTTGATCTCTCTCCCCCTCTCTTTTGCGCTCTATCCCTGTCTCTTTTGCGCTCTCTCCCCCTCTCTTTTGCTCTCTCTCTCCCCCTCTCTTTTGCTCTCTCTCTCCCCCTCTCTTTTGCTCTCTCCCCCCTCTCTTTTGCTCTCTCTCCCCCCTCTTTTGCTCTCTCTCTCCCCCTCTCTTTTGCTCTCTCTTCCCCCTCTCTTGCTCTCTCCTCACTCTCTTTTTGCTCTCTCCCCCCTCTCTTTTGCTCTCTTTCTCCCCCTCTCTTTTGCTCTTTCTCTCTCTCTCCCCCTCTCTTTTATTTAACCCTCTATAGCGCTGCCATTACAATTTTTGAAACTTGTAATACCGGCTTGTGCGTGCGATATTGTGGTTTTAAACTCCAAACCGCACAAAATACAAGCGCTGTTTTGACGTGCTCGTGCACGCTTTCCCCATAGACATCAATGGGGAGAAGGTGTCAGAAAAAAACTAACACCTGCGATCGCGGAATGAAAAGCTCCGTAACGCAGCCCCATTGATGTCTATCGGGGAAAAAAAGATAAGTTTAAACCTAACACCCTAACATAAACCTCAAGTCTAAACACCCCTAATCTGCCGCCCCTGACATCGCCACCACCTATATAATGTTATTAACCCCTAATCTGCCGCTCCCAATATCACTGCCACCAAAATAAATCTATTAACCCCTAATCTGCCACTCCCGATATCGCTGCCACTATGCTTAAGTTATTAACCCCTATTCCCCTGCACCCCAACATCACCCACACTATAATAAATCTATTAACCCCTGTTCTGCCACTCCCTGACATCGCCGCAACTAAATAATCCTATTAACCCCTAAACCGCAAGCCCCCCACATCGCAACAACCTAAATTAAACTATATTAACCCCTAAACCTAACCCTAACGTAACCCTAACCCTAACAGCCCCTAACTTTAACATAATTAAAATAGAGCTAAATTAAATTTACAATTATTAACTAAATAATACCTAATTAAAACTAAATACATACTTACCTGTGACATAAAACCTAAGCTAGCTACAATATAACTAATAGTTATATTGTAGCTAGATTAGGTTTTATTTTTATTTCACAGGTAAGTTTGTATTTATTTTAACTAGGTAGACTAGTTAGTAAATAGTTATTAACTATTTAATAACTACCTAGTTAAAATAAATACAAACTTACCTGTAAAATAAAACCTAACCTGCTTTACACTAAAAACTAACATTACAAAAAATAACAAACGAAAGTATCCAAAACAATAAAAATGAGTCCTATTCTAATACCCTTTAAAAAAAAAAAAACACCCCAAAATAAAAAACCCTAATCTATAATAAACTACCAAGGGCCCTTAAAAGGTCCTTTTGTAGGACATTGCCCTTAAGTTAACAGCTCTTTTGCTAATAAAGAAAATTAAACACCCCCTAACAGTATACAAACCCCCACCCCCTAAACCCACAAATAAAATTAAAGTAGAACCTAATCTACCCATTGCCCTGAAAAGGGCATTTGTATGGGCATTGCCCTTAAAAGGGCATTCAGCTCTTTCACTGCCCATTAAAAATAAAAAATAGCTATTCTAAAAAGAAAAACCCACCCCAAATGAAAAAAAATATTACATAAAATAACAAACAAATTATCATAAATAATAACAATGATTCATATTCTAATACCCTTTAAAAAAAACACCCCAAAATAAAAAACCTAATCTATAATAAACTACCAATAGCCCTTAAAATGGCCTTTTGTAGGGCATTGTCCTAAGTTAAACAGCTCTTTTACCTGGAAAGACCCACTAACATTACAAACCCCCAAACCCACACAATAAAAAAAAACTATCTAAAAAATCTAATCTACCCATTGCCCTGAAAAGGGCATTTGTATGGGCATAGCCCTGAAAAGGGCATACAGCTCTTTTGCATTGCCCTGAAAAGGTAATTTAGCTCTTTTACGAAAAGCCCAAACCCTAAACTAAAAAAACCCCACCCAAAAAAGTTTAAAAAATCCTAACACTAACCCCCGAAGATCCACTTATAGTTGCTGAAGTCCCGCTTAAATGATCTTCATCCTGGCGGCTCCATCTTCATCCAGACGGCTCCATCTTCATCTATTCAAATCAGCCAATAGAATTTCAGTAGCTCTCATATTATTGGCTGATTTGAATTTTCAAAATCAAATCAGCCAATAGTAATGCAAGGGATGCCACTTTGAATCGCGTACCTTGCATTGAAGTTTTAGTTTACGGCGGCGACCGTATAAAGAGGATGCTCCTTGACTGATGGTTTCAGGATGGACCCGCTCCGTGCCGCTGGGATGAAGATAGAAGACACCGCCGGGATGAAGATGGACCTACCTGGATGAAGATCCTTCAAGTGGGACTTTAGCAACTGTAAGTGGATCTTCAGGGGTTAGTGTTTTTTCTTTAACTTTTTTGGGTGTTTTTTTTTTTTTTAGTTTAGGGTTTGGGCTTTTCGTAAAAGAGCTAAATGCCTTTTTCATGGCAATGCAAAAGAGCTAAATGCCCTTTTCAGGCAATGGGTAGCTTAGGTTTTTGCTAGAGTTAGGTTTTTTATTTTGGGGGGTAGGTTGGGTGGTGGGTTTTACTGTTGGGGGGGTCTTTGTACTTTTATTACAGGTGAAAGAGGTATTTAACTTAGGGCAATACCCTACAAAAGGCCTTTTTAAAGTACTATTGGTAGTTTATTGTAGGCTAGGTTTTTTTTATTTTGGGTGGGCTTTTTTATTTTTATAGGGCTTTTAGATTAGGTGTAATTCTTTTTTATTTTTGATAATTTGTTTGTTATTTTTCGTAATTTAGTGTTTGTTATTTTTTGTAATTTAGTATTTTTTATTATTAGATAGTTTGTATTTTTTATAGTAGCGTTATGATTTTTTTAATGTGTATTTTAGTTTCTTTAATTGGTAGTTAGTTTAATTTAGTTTATTGCGATGTGGGGGACTTTGGGTTTAGGGGTTAATATGTTTATTTAGTATATTTCGTTGTGGGGGCTGCGGTTTAGGGGTTAATAGGTATATTATAGTGGCGATGGAATTAGCGGTTAATAACTTTAGTATAGTGGGGGCAATATGGGCAGACGGCAGATTAGGGGTTAATAATATTTAAATAGTGTCTGCGGTGCGGGAGGGCGGCGGTTTTTATGGATAATAACTTTAATATAGTGGCAAAGATGTCGGGGAGCAGCAGAATACGGGTTAATAAATTTTATTAGTGGCGGTGATGTCGGGAGTGGCAGATTATGGGGTTAATAACATTAATATAGTATTTGCGATGCAGGAGGTCCTCGGTTTGGGGGTTAATAGGTAGTTTATGGGGGTTAGTATACTTTGTGACACTATAGTTATGAATTTTATGTAATAGTTTTGTAGTGTAAAACTCATAACTACTGCTCTCAGATGGCGGTACGGATCATGTTGTTATAGGGTGTAACACAAGCTTTTTAGCCTCACCACAAAACTCGTAATGGCTGCGCTATGGAAGTCCCATGAAAAAACGTCATTTTTACGTGTGCGGGACTTATGTTGCGATACAAGCTAAAAGGCTTGCGGTACAGCTATACCGACAAGACTCGTAATGGCTGCAGTGCTGTTTTAACACTGAAATGACCGTTTAAACATGAACACACAACTTGTAATCTAGGTACGTGTTATTTATGACTTCCTATGGCAGCCCAGTCTTATAGTACAATATTCTGTCCCCTCTTATTTTTACTAGCAGTTGGTGGCTGTGGGGCCTGGTGACATTTTTTACTCTGTCCCTGATTACAATGTGTTTTTACGGCTGCCTGTCTGGCACATGTCCTCTATCTCCTGCAATCTGTCACTCAAAGCACAACACTAGCAGCTGAAATACCAAAGCCGACCCCTCCCAACGGCATAGTACACAGGACCCACAGTACACAAGACTCACAGTACACAAGACTCACAGTACACAAGACTCACAGTACACAGGACCCACAGTACACAAGACTCACAGTACACAAGACTCACAGTACACAAGACTCACAGTACACAAGACTCACAGTACACAGGACCCACATTACACAAGACTCACAGTACACAAGACTCACAGTACACAAGACTCACAGTACACAGGACCCACATTACACAAGACTCACAGTACACAAGACTCACAGTACACAAGACTCACAGTACACAAGACCCACAGTACACAAGACTCACAGTACACAAGACCCACAGTACACAAGACTCACAGTACACAAGACTCACAGTACACAAGACTCACAGTACACAGGACCCAAATTACACAAGACTCACAGTACACAAGACTCACAGTACACAAGACTAACAGTACACAGGACCCACAGTACACAAGACTCACAGTACACAGGACCCACAGTACACAAGACTCACAGTACACAAGACTCACAGTACACAAGACTCACAGTACACAAGACTCACAGTACACAAGACCCACAGTACACAGGACCCACAGTACACAAGACCCACAGTACACAGGACCCACAGTACACAGGACCCACAGTACACAGGACCCACAGTACACAAGACTCACAGTACACAAGACTCACAGTACACAAGACCCACAGTACACAAGACTCACAGTACACAAGACTCACAGTACACAAGACTCACAGTACACAAGACCCACAGTACACAAGACTCACAGTACACAAGACCCACAGTACACAAGACTCACAGTACACAAGACTCACAGTACACAAGACTCATAGTACACAAGACTCACAGTACACAGGACCCACAGTACACAGGACCCACAGTACACAAGACTCACAGTACACAGGACCCACAGTACACAAGACTCACAGTACACAAGACTCACAGTACACAAGACTCACAGTACACAAGACCCACAGTACACAAGACTCACAGTACACAAGACCCACAGTACACAAGACTCACAGTACACAAGACTCACAGTACACAAGACTCACAGTACACAAGACTCACAGTACACAAGACTTACAGTACACAAGACTCACAGTACACAAGACTCACAGTACACAAGCCTGTGTTTGATCTCACACTGAAGAGACAATCAGAGGCAAATGTTTTACTTACTTATTGACATCTGATAATGACCCTTCAGTAACAGCTCTGAGAGAGTGATTAGCAAAGTTCCTCACCTATTAAAGCATCAGTCATAGGGGCAAATGTATCAAGCAAAACAGCAGTTATGAAGCAGCGGTCACAAAGACCGATTGGCCGCCAGTTTGCAGGGGGCGGCGTTGCACCAGCAGCTCTTGTGAGCTGCTGGTGCAATGCTGAATACGGCGAGCGTATTGCTCGCCGTATTCAGTGAGGTCTGGCGGACCTGATCCACACTGTCGGATCAGGTCCGCCAGCCCTTGATAAATAGGGGCCATAGGGTTCCAGGGCAGCCCCTCTCTATAATAATAATACTACTATTAATAATAATAATAATAATACTACTATTAGTAATAATAATATCTCAACTTTATAATATACACATCTAAATAAGGAGTCTCATTCTACAAATGTCCATTAAAACCAAATTGAATTTGTGTAGATAAACGAAAACAGAATCCAAATTAGACAAAAGCTTTCTAGCACAGTATACCATTTTAATAATAATAATAATAATAATAAATAATAGACAACATATGAGCCAATTAGCAAGAATGTTAGGAGCATTCTTTATTCACAGATTTTTTTTAACGAATACAAATTTGATTGTTTTTTTCCTACTCTTTAGTCAAGCATAACAGTTAGCCAAAGCTGTGAAGTTGCGCTATCCCGAAGCGCTTTAAATTCAATTGCGCTCAAGTAACGCGTTTACTTTCAACTCATAATATGTGCGCTATTTCCGACGCATGCAAAGAGCCGCAATAAAACCCTTGTAAACCTTTTAACAACATTGCAATACCATTGTTTTGAGAAGTATTGCAAACATAGTTATCTCCCCTGGAGCGAGTGTAAAGTTCTCTAGGTATTAAACGTACAAACCACTATCTGGCTAACTTCCCCTAAAGCCAGGATCTCTCCCTCACGTCTGTCAGAAAACACCAACTGTGATATTCACAATTTATCCTCAGTTCCCTTTGCCAAATCCCCCTTAGCACAATTGTCCATCTACTTATTATCCCTATTTTAGGGGAACATATCTCATAGGCTCAGGAGCAGCAATGCATTACTGGGAGCTGGATGCTGATTGGTGGCTGCATATATATATATGCCTCTTGTTATTGGGCCACTAGATGTGTTCAGCTAGCTCCCAGTAGTGGATTGCTTCTCCTTCATGTATCTTTACGCTGGCAGAGGAGGTCCCTTCTCCACCAATAGAGCGTTGGGAGTTATCAATCAATGAGAATTTGTAGGAAGTGCAAACTAATATTGCTGTATTTAAATTTAAACAGCTTTTACTTAATATTACAAGTGTTGTGTTGTGCTTGAGCGCAATACAAAGTGTTGTATATGCCAATAACAAAACATTTCTAATATATTAAAATAAAGTTTTTCACTCATATTTATACATTTTAAATGTAAAACTAAATTATATTATTGAAATAAAGGTTTTAACTGTGATTTAAAGAGATATAGAGGTAGATGTATCATAGTGCGAGCAGACATTATACAATGTAGCATATAATGACCGCTGCACATCGATTAATGCAGACAGCTTACGCTGTCTGCATTTATCATTGCACCAGCAATTCTTGTGAACTGCTGGTGCAATGCAGCCCCTTGCAGATTTGCGGCCAATCGGCCGCTAGCAGGGGGTGTCAATCAACCTGATCATATTCTATTGGGTTGATTTCTGTCCGCCGCCTCATAGCAGGCGGATAGGTTATGGAGCAGCGTTCTTTAGACTGATGCTTCATAACTTCTGTTTCCGGCAAGCGTGAAGACTCGAGCGGAAACAGGGGCATCAAGCTCCATACAGAGCTTGATAAATCAGCCCCATATTATCTATTATCAGGTGCTGGACTGGGAAGGGCTCAAATGTGTTCATGCATGTGTGTGTATTTGTATGTGTTTATGTCTATGTGTATGTGTGTGTATTTGTATGTGTGTATTTGTGTCTGTATGTATTTGTGTCTGTATGTATGTGTGTATTTGTATGTGCTTATGTCTGTGTGCATGTAGATGTATTTGTGTGTATTTGTGCCTGTATGTATTTGTGTGTGTATGTCTGTATGTGTGTATTTGTATGTTTTTATGTCTATGTGCATGTAGATGTGTTTGTGTGTGTGTTTGTATGTGTGTGTATTTGTATGTGTTTATGTCTGTGTGCATGTAGATGTATGTATGTAGGTGTGTGTGTGAATGTATGTCTGTATGTATGTATGTGTATTTGTGTGTGTGTGTTTGTATGTATGTGTGTATTTGTATGTTTTTATGTCTATGTGCATGTAGATGTGTGTGTGTGTGTATTTGTATGTGTGTGTATTTGTATGTGTTTATGTCTGTGTGCATGTAGATGTATGTAGGTGTGTGTGAGAAAGTATGTCTGTATGTATGTATGTGTATTTGTGTGTGTGTGTTTGTATGTGTGTATTTGTGTCTGTATGTATTTGTGTGTGTATGTCTGTATGTGTTTATTTGTATGTGTTTATGTCTGTGTGCATGTAGATGTATGTATGTAGATGTGTGTGAGTGTATGTATGTGTATTTGTGTGTGTGTATTTGTATGTGTGTATTTGTATGTGTTTATGTCTGTGTGCATGTAGATGTATTTGTGTGTGTGTGTATTTGTGTGTGTATGTATTTGTGTGTGTATGTCTGTATGTGTGTATTTGTATGTTTTTATGTCTATGTGCATGTAGATGTGTGTGTGTGTATTTGTATGTGTGTGTATTTGTATGTGTTTATGTCTGTGTGCATGTAGATGTATGTATGTAGGTGTGTGTATGAATGTATGTCTGTATGTATGTATGTGTATTTGTGTGTTTGTATGTGTGTATTTGTGTCTGTATGTATTTGTGTGTGTATGTCTGTATGTGTGTATTTGTATGTGTTTATGTCTGTGTGCATGTAGATGTATGTATGTAGATGTGTGTGTGTGAGTGTATGTCTGTATGTGTATTTGTGTGTGTGTATTTGTATGTGTGTATTTGTATGTGTGTATTTGTATGTGTTTATGTCTGTGTGCATGTAGATGTATTTGTGTGTGTGTGTATTTGTATGTGTGTATTTGTATGTGTGTATTTGTGTCTGTATGTATTTGTGTCTGTATGTCTGTATGTGTGTATTTGTATGTGTTTATGTCTGTGTGCATGTATATGTATTTGTGTGTGTGTGTATTTGTGTGTGTATGTCTGTATGTGTGTATTTGTATGTGTTTATGTCTGTGTGCATGTAGATGTGTGTCTGTGTGTGTGTGTATTTGTATGTGTGTGTATTTGTATGTGTGTGTATTTGTATGTGTTTATGTCTGTGGGCATGTAGATGTATGTATGTAGATCTGTGTGTGTGAGTGTATGTCTGTATGTATGTATGTGTATTTGTGTGTGTGTATCTTTATGTGTGTATTTGTGTCTGTATGTATTTGTGTGTGTATGTCTGTATGTGTGTATTCGTATGTGTTTATGTCTGTGTGCATGTAGATATATTTTTGTGTGTGAGTATTTGTGTGTGTATGTATTTGTGTGTGTGTATGTCTGTATTTGTATGTGTTTATGTCTGTGTGCATGTAGATGTATGTGTGTGTATTTGTATGTGTGTGTATTTGTATGTGTGTGTGTTTGTATGTGTTTATGTCTGTGTGCATATAGATGTATGTATGTAGATGTGTGTGTGTGTGTGAGTGTATGTCTGTATGTATGTATGTGTATTTGTGTGTGTGTGTGTGTGTATTTGTATGTGTGTATTTGTGTCTGTATGTATTTGTGTGTGTATTTGTATGTGTTTATGTCTGTGTGCATGTAGATGTATGTATGTGTATTTGTTTTATGTGTGTGTATTTGAATGTGTGTGTATTTGTATGTGTTTATGCCTGTGTGTATGTAGATGTATGTGTGTGTGTGTGTTTATGTATTTGTGTGTGTAGGTCTGTATGTGTGTATTTGTATGTGTTTATGTATTTGTGCATGTAGATGTATGTGTGTGTGTGACCTTGTATGTATGTGTGTGTATTTGTATGTGTTTATGTCTGTGTGCATGTAGATGTATTTGTGTGTGTGTATTTGTGCCTGTATGTATTTGTGTGTGTATGTCTGTATGTGTGTATTTGTATGTGTGTATGTCTGTTTGCATGTAGATGTATGTGTGTGTGTGTATTTGTATGTGTGTGTATTTGTATGTGTGTGTATTTGTATGTGTTTATGTCTGTGTGCATGTAGATGTATGTATGTAGATGTGTGTGTGTGTGTGTGTATGTCTGTATGTATGTGTATTTGTGTGTGTGTGTATTTGTATGTGTGTATTTGTATATGTGTATTTGTGTCTGTATGTATTTGTGTGTGTATGTCTGTATGTGTGTATTTGTATGTGTTTATGTCTTTTTGCATCTAGATGTATTTGTGTGTGTGTGTATTTGTGTCTGTATGTATTTGTGCGTGTATGTCTGTATATGTGTATTTGTATGTGTTTATGACTGTGTGCATGTAGATTTGTGTGTGTATATATTTGTGTGTTGGTCTGTATGTGTGTATTTGTATGTGTTTATGTCTGTGTGCATGTAGATGTATGTGTGTGTGTATTTGTATGTATGTGTGTGTATTTGTATGTGTTTATGTCTGTGTGCATGTAGATGTATGTATGTAGATGTGTGTGTGTGTGTATGTCTGTATGTATGTATGTGTATTTGTGTGTATGTGTGTATTTGTATGTATTTATGTCTGTGTGCATGTAAATGTATTTGTGCGTGTGTATTTGTGTGTGTATGTATTTGTGTGTGTAGGTCTGTATGTGTGTATTTGTATGTGTTTATGTCTGTGTGCATATAGATGTATGTGTGTGTGTATTTGTATGTATGTGTGTGTATTTGTATGTGTTTATGTCTGTGTGCATGTAGATGTATGTATGTAGGTGTGTGTGTGAGTGTATGTCTGTATGTATGTATGTATGTGTATGTAGGTGTGTGTGTGAGTGTATGACTGTATGTATGTATGTGTATTTGTGTGTATTTGTATGTGTGTATTTGTATGTGTTTATGTCTGTGTGCATGTGTGCATGTAGATGTATGTATGTGTATTTGTTTTATGTGTGTGTATTTGTATGTGTGTGAATTTGTATGTGTGTGCATTTGTATGTGTTTATGTCTGTGTGCATGTAGATGTGTGTGTGTGAGTGTATGTCTGTATGTATGTATGTGTGTATGTATGTGTATTTGTTTGTGAGTATGTATGTGTGCATTTGTATGTATGTAGATATGTATTTGTATGTGTGTGTCTGTATCATATGTTTATATGTATGTATGTATGTGTGTATGTATGTAGATGTATGTATGTGTGTATTTGTTTGTAAGTATGTATATGTGTATGTATGTATGTGTGCATTTGTATGTGTGTGTCTGTATCATTGTATGTTTATATGTATGTGTGTATTTATGTAGATGTATGTATGTATGTAGATGTATGTATGTATGTGTGTATGTATGTAGATGTATGTATGTGTGTATGTATGTAGATGTATGTACAGGGAGTGCAGAATTATTAGGCAAGTTGTATTTTTGAGGATTAATTTTATTATTGAACAACAACCATGTTCTCAATGAACCCAAAAAACTCATTAATATCAAAGCTGAATAGTTTTGGAAGTAGTTTTTAGTTTGTTTTTAGTTATAGCTATTTTAGGGGGATATCTGTGTGTGCAGGTGACTATTACTGTGCATAATTATTAGGCAACTTAACAAAAAACAAATATATACCCATTTCAATGATTTATTTTTACCAGTGAAACCAATATAACATCTCAACATTCACAAATATACATTTCTGACATTCAAAAACAAAACAAAAACAAATCAGTGACCAATATAGCCACCTTTCTTTGCAAGGACACTCAAAAGCCTGCCATCCATGGATTCTGTCAGTGTTTTGATCTGTTCACCATCAACATTGCGTGCAGCAGCAACCACAGGCTCCCAGACACTGTTCAGAGAGGTGTACTGTTTTCCCTCCTTGTAAATCTCACATTTGATGATGGACCACAGGTTCTCAATGGAGTTCAGATCAGGTGAACAAGGAGGCCATGTCATTAGATTTTCTTCTTTTATACCCTTTCTTGCCAGCCACGCTGTGGAGTACTTGGACGCGTGTGATGGAGCATTGTCCTGCATGAAAATCATGTTTTTCTTGAAGGATGCAGACTTCTTCCTGTACCACTGCTTGAAGAAGGTGTCTTCCAGAAACTGGCAGTAGGACTGGGAGTTGAGCTTGACTCCATCCTCAACCCGAAAAGGCCCCACAAGCTCATCTTTAATGATACCAGCCCAAACCAGTACTCCACCTCCACCTTGCTGGCGTCTGAGTCGGACTGGAGCTCTCTGCCCTTTACCAATCCAGCCACGGGCCCATCCATCTGGCCCATCAAGACTCACTCTCATTTCAACAGTCCATAAAACCTTAGAAAAATCAGTCTTGAGATATTTCTTGGCCCAGTCTTGACGTTTCAGCTTGTGTGTCTTGTTCAGTGGTGGTCGTCTTTCAGCCTTTCTTACCTTGGCCATGTCTCTGAGTATTGCACACCTTGTGCTTTTGGGCACTCCAGTGATGTTGCAGCTCTGAAATATATCCAAACTGGTGGCAAGTGGCATCTTGGCAGCTGCACGCTTGACTTTTCTCAGTTCATGGGCAATTATTTTGCGCCTTGGTTTTTCCACACGCTTCTTGCGACCCTGTTGACTATTTTGAATGAAACGCTTGATTGTTCGATGATCACGCTTCAGAAGCTTTGCAATTTTAAGAGTGCTGCATCCCTCTGCAAGATATCTCACTATTTTTGACTTTTCTGAGCCTGTCAAGTCCTTCTTTTGACCCATTTTGCCAAAGGAAAGGAAGTTGCCTAATAATTATGCACACCTGATATAGGGTGTTGATGTCATTAGACCACACCCCTTCTCATTACAGAGATGCACATCACCTAATATGCTTAATTGGTAGTAGGCTTTCGAGCCTATACAGCTTGGAGTAAGACAACATGCATAAAGAGGATGATGTGGTCAAAATACTCATTTGCCTAATAATTCTGCACTCCCTGTATACGTGTATTTGTATGAGTATATGTATGTATGTGTGTAGATATATGTATATACTCTATGTATGTATCTGTGTATTTGTATGTGTGTGTCTGTATCATTGTATGTTTATATGTATGTATGTATGTATGTAGATGTTTGTATGTGTGTATGTATGTAGATGTAGGTATACGTGTATTTGTATGAGTATATGTATGTTTGTAGCGATTTTAGTGAAATCTCATGAGATTACAGCAAAGCATCACCTTAGCACTGCTGATTGGTTATTGTTTTTTTTTCAACCTGCAACTGGACAGTAGCTGAAGCATAATTGTGGACATAGCACTTACTCTGGTGAGCTGATGAAATTGTGAGGTAAAATATCTTCCTTTTTTAGTTATAGATGTTCAGGTGATATTTTTTGTCAGCTTTTTACAGTTATGTTGCATCACTTTAAAGCAGCTGTGCCACAACTGGTACAGCTGAAATGTGAGGTAAAAAAAAATATATTAACATTTTGCCAGTCTGTACCTGTGCCATCACTAGCCCTAATAATATAATTTACAGTAGCCTAGAGCAATTGCTGTGTGCTTGCAAATTCCAGTGTTTTAAACATATCTCAATAGAAAATTAGAAAAATCTAAAAGTAAGTGAATAACTCCACTATTTTACCTTCAGCTTAGTGCGCCTTCAGCTAATGACTGAGCTACAGTAGACATATCACACCGGCACATAAGTCTACTATGGGAAATATTTTGTGCATCTGCACAATCCAACGCCCAGAGGTTAGCGCACCCTACATTTCAACTCTATATTACTTTCAACTTGTATTATCAGCAAAAAATAATGCTATTCATATCATTTAAACAATCAGCGCACAATAGCGCTAATATTGTTGTGTTCCCCTTGTAATCACCCCTTTTCTATCTTGATACAACAAATACCCAAAGCTATATCTCTGCACCAGACCTATCCCCTTCCTTACTAACTTATGTCACTAACTGTCTTTCTAATATTTCATCCTGGATGTCCTCTCTCTACCTTAAGCTAAATCTCTCAAAAACTGAGCTCCTTATTTTCCCCCTTCTTCCAAAATCCCTACCCCCAACTTTCTCTAAATGTTGATAATATAATTACCCGAACCCCGCATGCCCGATATCTTGGGGTCACCCTTGACTCAGATCTCTCTTTCACTCCCCACATCCAGTCTTTGACCAATTCTTGCCACCTCCACCTTAAAAATATCTCCAAAATGTGCCACTTCCTCGCACAAGACACAACTAAGACTTTAATCCACTCTCTAATCATTTCCCGCCTTCACTATTGCCACTCCATCCTCTCCGGCCGCCCTAGTTGCCGTCTATCTCCCTTACAAACCATAATAAATGCCTCTGCCAGGCTGATCTTCCTTACACGTCACTCCTCATCTGCTGCACCTCTCTGCCAGTCTCTCACTGGCTTCCTCTAACCTCCAGAATAAAACATAAAATCCTGACTCTAACTTTTAAAGCTCTCAATAACACTGTTCCACCCTGAGGCCTCTAGTTATCAACGTGTCTACTTACCTGCCTTCGCCGGCCCAATACGCCCGCCTAAGCTCGCCTACCATCGCCGCCGCAGACCTGAATAAGCTCGCCAAAGTTATCAAAAAAGCTGTCAAAAAGCCGAGCACCAAGTACGGGGCGATGAGCAGCGGACTGTGATAGTTATCACTCATCCGATCTCGCTGCTCTTCGGCTTTTTCCCAGCTTTATTGATACCCCTGTCACTAAGTATGTGTTTATGTCTGTGTGCACCGCCACTCTAATAAACTGATTAACCCCTAAACTGCCGCTCCCGGACCCCGCCGCCACCTACATAATACCTATTAACCCCTATCCTGCCCCCCCTATACCGCCGCCACCTATAATAAATTTATTAACGCCTATCCTGCCGATCCCGTACCCCGCCGCAACTAAATAAAATGTTTAACCCCTAAACTGCCGCTCCCGGACCCCGCCGCCACCTATATTAAACTTATAAACCCCTAATCTGCCCCCCCTACACCGTCGCCACCTATAATACATTTATTAACCCCTATCCTGCCCCCCCTATACCGCCGCAACCTATAATAAAATTATTAACCCCTAAACCTAAGTCTAACCCTAACCCTAACACCCCCCTAACTTAAATATTAATTAAATAAATTGAAATAAATATCACTCTTATTAAATTAGTTATTCCTATTTAAAACTAAATACTTACCTATAAAATAAACCCTAATGTAGCTACAATATTACTAATAATTATATTGTAGCTATTTTAGGATTTATATTTATTTTACAGGTAACTTTGTATTTATTTTAACTAGGTACAATAGTTATTAAATAGTTATTAACTATTTAATAACTACCTAACTAAAAGAAATACAAAATTACCTGTAAAATAAATCCTAACCTAAGTTACAATTAAACCTAACACTGCACTATCATTAAATAAATTAAATTAATTATCTACAAATACCTACAATTAAATACTATTAAATAAACTAACTAAAGTACAAAAAATAAAAAAAACTAAGTTACAAAAAATAAAAAAATATTACAAGATTTTTAAGCTAATTACACCTAATCTAAGCCCCCTAATAAAATGACAAAGCCCCCCAAAATAAAAAAATGATTGCACCTGAGGAAACGGTCAGGAAAAACCGAGAAACGTTGTGCTTATGTGCTTTTCAATAAGTCTTTTTACATTTTATAAGACTTATTTGCCACAAACTATTTTTTATTACATCCACCTTTGATACATTTGTATCCCTAGTAGTTTTTGCTACTAACGGACGACCAACTAGAACAGAACGAGCCTACTGTGAACGCCAGACGCTGGTAATAGTTCCTAACCCAAGGAGTTCGCCGCTCTCACGCGAGGACAACAGCCAGGATTTTGCTAGTGGGAGTTAGCTGGACGACTCTTTAACAGTCCAGAAGGCGGTTGTGACACTTCTCAAGTGTCCTCTATCTTGTAAGTACGGTCTTACTTGTGTCTATTGGCGTGTTATACATATCTTATTGTGCACTATGGTGGCGCCTTCTTTTTTATCATTCATATCTGAAAATAAAAAAATGCCCTACCCTATTCTAAATTACGAAAGTTAACAGCTCTATTACCTTACCAGCCCTTAAAAGGGCCTTTTGCGGGGCATGCCCCAAAGTATTCAGCTCTTTTGCCTGTAAAAAAAAAACACAATACCCCCCCCAACATTAAAACCCACCACCCACATACCCCTACTCTAACCCACCCAATCCCCCCTTAAAAAAACCTAACACTACCCCCCTGAAGATCATCCTACCTTTAGCCGTCTTCAGCCAGCCGACCACCAATGGAACAGAAGAGGACATCTGCAGCGGCCGAAGTCTTCATCCAAGGGGTGCTGAAGAGGTCTTCATCCAGGCAGCGTCTTCAATCTTCATCCATCCGGAGCGGAGCGGAGCCATCTTCAAAGCAGCCGATGCGGAGCCATCTTCATCCACCAACGCCTACTCGCCGAATGAATATTCCTTTAAGTGACGTCATCCAAGATGGCGTCCCTCGAATTCCGATTGGCTGATAGGATTCTATCAGCCAATCGGAATTAAGGTAGGAAATATCTGATTGGCTGATCCAATCAGCCAATCAGATTCAAGTTCAATCCGATTGGCTGATCCAATCAGCCAATCAGATTGAGCTTGCATTCTATTGGCTGTTCCGAATAGCCAATAGAATGCGAGCTCAATCTGATTGGCTGATTGGATTCTACTTTTGCCGTTGTGTAGGGCTTGATAACTAAGGCGAATCAGCCTCGCCACAAATATGCTGCGGAATTCCAGCGTATTTGCGGTTGACGGCTTGATAACTAGGGGCCTATATCTCCAACCTATTCTCCAGATACTCGCCCTCCCGTTTCCTTCGCTCTGCTCATGACCTCCTTCTCTCCTCCTCTCTTCCCGTCTACAAGACTTCTCCAGACTGGCCCCTATTTTGTGGAACTCTCTGCCTCGCTCTACACGACTCTCCCTAGTTTTCAAACTTTCAAGAGCTCCTTACAAACTCTACTGTTCAGGGATGCTTATAACATATACTAACATTTTCCTATTTTAGTTCCTCTCCTCTTCAGTTATTATCCCCTTGAAGCCCTTTAGCATGTAAGCCTACGAGCCCAGCTGCTTTGTAGATCACTTTCATGAGAGATGATTTACAACAGTGAAACTCTTGGCTGGGCCCTCTATCCCTTTGTCTCTCATAACTGTCACCCATGTCTTTAGCACTGCGGAATATGTTGGCGTTCTACAAATAACCGATAATAATAATAATAATAATAATAATAATAATAATATATATTTATGGACCATGATAACATGCCTGATAAAATGATTGTTGCATAAAATATAAATTCTTTGTATTAACCTTTTCTGACTTTCACAGTTCAGGGTCTGATTGGCAGGGAAAGCGAATGAGTTTAGTGATATTGCTACGTGAGTCTGTATCCTGCTTAACCTCAGCAACCCAGACAGGAACCTTTGTGCAAACAAACTTTAGCTAAACTCTTGCTAGGGAAGTGTCTCCTGTATCTGTCTCAGTGCTCTGTTTCATCACTTCACAAGCTTTGTCATTGCTTAAGTTTATTTCATTTATTGCCGTGAACCTATGCAATACAATCAGTACTTTTTCATCACCTCCAAAGGGGCCTTTGAGAAGTCACCTTTTGAGAGACACATTCCAATAGCAAATACTGCAGATGTTACCACTTACAATATCCAGCTGTTATGTACTTACCTATTTATCCACTTGTGTCTGTGATTCTTCACTCACATAGCAGGGTCTTCTCTCTTCTTGGTGCATCTAAACAACAGTATTTTAAAATCTACATTTTTTTAAAGGAGATTTATATAAAGAAAATGTGTTGTTTTATGATTGTGGGGACCTCTGCTTATCCACCAATCCGCAATCTGCCCAAAGTATGTGTACAGATTCTTGTTCAGTTTTCTGTAGTCGTTTAGTAAACAAACTCCGAATTGCACATCCCTAGTTATTTATAACTATTTATGGCTAACTGAAATCAACCTAATCCTGCTATTAGCGTGACCCTAGAGTCTATGAAGAGGAAGCAGATTGACGGGGCTCCCCAGTGCACTAATTGTAAGTATTACACCTAATTTAAAGAATAAGGAATATACTAATAAAAGTAATTATTACATATTCATTATTTTTTAACACCTTAATGTTGTACGTCGCTGGTCCTTAAGGGTTTTTTGACCTGTAATTGTGCGGATCTCGTTATAAAAAACACAAGCCCCATTAAAAGACCATTGAGGTACAGGGTTAGTCTCTGGTCATTAAGCAGTTAGTGCATTCATTTAGAAATGTAATAGTTGCAATATTGTAACTACCAATAAATCTCAGCATTGTTGTCACCATGGCAACCTGTCACCACAGCAATATGTCATGTGAAGGAAGGCTGCAAGCAGAGGGTTAAAGTCCACTTGACCTCTTGAATATGACCCCAACTTTAATCCTAAACCACACACTTCCCCATGCCCTATTTTCACATGCTACAGCTCATTCAGAGGCCGAGTTAGATTATGTGTGCGGCAAAAACGTTATGCCAAGTCCAGTATCTATTGTCGCAGCACCAAGATTAGGGTATATTGGCAATGGGTATAGGATAAATACAGATATATAAACAAGCACAATAAAGGGGCAGTAAAGATGTGTGCTTGTAATGTAAAATATTTCACTATGTGTAGCAAAACAACTGAGCAACATATTTACAATATTTATTTTCCCCCATTGCATGTAATTTAACTGAAAATTGTGAGTTTTCACATTTTGAGGATTGGAAGTGCACACTAAAGAATTCATAGGGGGATATCTATCAAGCCGTCAACCGCAAATGCACCAGAATTCCGCAGTGTAATTGTTGCAAGCTTGATCCGACCTAATTATCAAAGCCTACAGACCAACAAATGTCGAAATTTGTGACGTTCTCAATCCGATGCAGATCTATGCTTATGTCATTATAGATGTTCCGAATACACATCTGACACTTTTTCAGTTATCAAATTTCTAACAGGTACGCTCGAGGCTATGCCGGCCAAGCATACCTGGTTTTCAATCCGCCACCCCACATCGCCATAAACTAAATTAAGCTATTAACCCCTAAACCTAACAACCCGCTAACTTTAAATTAAAATTACCACATCCCTATCTTAAAATAAATTTAAACTTACATGTTGAATTAAATTGAAGTAATTTTAAACTATTAATTAACCTACCCTAACTATTATACTACAATTAAATTAAACTAGCAATTAAATAAACTAAATTACATATTATAAAAACCTAACCCTACTAAAATTATTTAAATATACTATTAAACCTTATTAAAATTACTAAATTACAAAAAAACCCCACTAAGTTACAACCCCCCCCCCCACTAAATTACGAAAAATAAAAAACCACATTATCAAAAATAAAAAGACCTAACACCTAATCTAATAGCCCTATCAAAATAAAAAAGCCCCCCCCCAAAATAAAAAAAAACCTAGCCTACAATAAACTACCAATGGCCCTTAAAATGGCCTTTTGTGGAGCATTGCCCCAAGGAAATCAGCTCTTTTACCTGTAAAAAAAAATACAAACACCCCCCAACAGTAAAACCCACCACCCAACCAACCAAACCCCCAAATAAAAAACCTATCTAAAATAACCTAAGCTTCCCATTGCCCTGAAAAGGGCATTTGTATGGGCATTGCCCTTAAAAGGGCATTTGGCTCTTTTACATGCCCAGACCCTAATCTAAAAATAAAACTCACCCAAAAAACTCTTAAATAAACCTAACACTAACCCCCGACGATCCACTTACAGTTGTTGAAGTTCCGCTTGAAGGATCCATCCAGCCGGCGAAGTCATCATTCAGGCGGCAAGAAGTCTTCATCCAGACGGCCTCTTCCATCTTCATCCAGCCGGAGAAGTCTTCATCCAGACGGCATCTTCTATCTGAGTGGAGCGGGTCCATCCTGAAGACATCCGGCGCAGAGCATCCTCTACATACGGTCGCCGCTGTAAACTGGAACTTCAAAGCAAGTGACGTCATCCAAGATGGCGTCCCTTTCATTCCTATTGGCTGAAAGATTTCAATCAGCCAATAGGATTAGAGCTGCTAAAATCCTATTGGTTGTTCCAATCAGCCAATAGGATTTGAGCAGCTCTCATTCTATTGGCTGTTCCAATCAGCCAATAGGATGAGAGCGCAATCCTATTGGCTGATTGGAACAGCCAAAAGGATTTTAGCAGCTCTAATCCTATTGGCTGATTGAAATCTTTCAGCCAATAGCTAGGTTTTTTTTTATTTGGGGGGGGGGTGTTTTTATTTTGATAGGGCTATTAGATTAGGTGTAATTCTTTTATAGGTATTTTCTTATTTTTCGTAATTTAGTGTTTGTTTTTTGTTGTAACTTAGTGGGGTTTTTTGTTTGTAATTTAGTAATTTTAATAAGGTTTAATAGTATATTGAAATAATTTTAGTAGGGTTAGGTTTTTATAATATGTAATTTTATAATAGTTAATTGCTAGTTTAATTTAATTGTAGTATAATAGTTAGGGTAGGTTAATTAATAGTTTAACATTAGTTTAATTCAATTCTACAGGTAAGTTTACATTTATTTTAAGATAGGGATGTGGTAATTTTAATTTAAAGTTAGCGGGTTGTTAGGTTGTATGGCAATGTGGGGGGCTGTAGGTTTAGGGGTTAATAGGTTTATTTAGTGGTGGCGGGGTCGAGGAGCGGTGGGATAGGGGTTAATAACTTTATTTATGTTGCGGCTTGGTCGGGGAGCAGCGGGATAGGGGTTAATACCTTTATTTATGTTGCGGCGCGGTCGGGGAGCGGCGAGATAGGGGTTAAAAACGTTATTTATGTTACGGCGGGGCAGAGAGCGGCAGGATAGGGGTTAAACATTTTAGTATAGTGGCGCGTTTAGTGGCTAGTCGTAGAGATGTGGGAGGCCAGAGGTTTAGGGGTTAATACGTTTATTTAGTGGCGGCGGGGTCGGGGAGTGGCGGGATAGGGGTTAAACATTTTAGTATAGTGGCGGCGTTTAGTGGTTAGTGGTAGAGATGTGAAAGGCCAGAGGTTTAGGCGTTAATATGTTTATTTAGTGGCGGCGGGGTCGTGGATTGGCGGGATAGGGGTTAATAACTTTATGTTGTGGCTGGATCGGGGAGCAGTGGAATAGGGGTTAATAGCTTTATTTATGTTGCGGTGGGGTCGGGGAGCGGCGGGTTAGGGGTTAATAACTTTATTTATGTTGTGGCGGGGTCGGGGAGCAGCGGTATAGGGGTTAAACATTTTAGTATAGTGGCGGCGTTTAGTGACAGGGTATAAATGAAGTTGGTAAAAAGCCGAATAGACGCGAGATTGATAACTGCTAGTTAACAGTCCGATGCTCATCGCCCCGTACTTGGTTTGCCTCTTTTTGCCAGCTTTTTTTATAAATATGGAGAGCGTATTGAGATATGGGGCCGCGATTTTAGGCGATGTTAGGCGAGCGTATTGGTGCCAGCGAATGCAACAAAGTTAACGGCTTGATAGATATCCCCCATAATCTTAAAGGGACAGTAAAGTCATGATTCAGTTAGAGCAGTGATTTTCAACCTTTTTTTTGCCGTGGCACACTTTTTTACATTAAAAAATCCTGCAGGACACCACCATCCCAAAATTTTACAAAATCACACATTGTAGCCTAATACAGCATATATATATATATAGATAGATAGATAGAGAGAGAGAGAGAGAGAGAGAGAGAGAGAGAGATATACATACACACACACTGTACTGTGCTGTCATGCCATGCCTCCTACAAACTAAGTGTTGCATGCTGCTGCGTGTAGAGCCAGCAATAGGCACGTGTTGTGGTGGGTGGGGGTTCCTTTCAAGTGTGAATACGGGTCAGGGAGGTGAGCAGCCGCTGCGCAGTTACCCTCAGTCATCATCTCACTGAAAATAAAAAAAACGTCTCAGAATAAAAAACAAGCAAAATTTAAAAGATATGTCAAACTGTTGTCAGTCTGCCACGGCACACCTGAGGATCTCTCATGGCACACTGGTTGAAAAACACTGAGTTAGAGCATGCAATTTTAGGCCATTTTTTAATTAACTTCTAGTATCAAATTGGCTTTGTCCTTTGTTGAAAGGCTTTGTTGTAAGGGTTCTTACTTTTCCTTTTTCTTATTATTATTATTTTCTATTGTCAGTTTAGACTATAGTTCCTTGTGTGATCTACCCAAGCATTTATTTTTTAAACAGGAGGTATACGATACATTTATGACTGTAAAATAGGATGTTTGCTTTGTTTTTTTCCTAGGTAGGCTCAGGAGCAGCAGCAATGCATTACTGGGGGCTAGCTGGTAACTGATGGCTCTTGTCATTGGCTCATAATATGTATTCCGCTATCTCCTAGTAGTGCATCATTGCATTGCATTAATTATATGTATTTAAATAGTGTAACACAATAGAGCATTTTCTTTTAGCACTTTTATGTTACTTTAGCCTTACACATGTGACAATTTATTCCCTGATTTTAATATCCCTGTAAAACTAGGATTGGTTTGTGTAAACATTGCATAATATAACATTTAATAAAATACATTACTGAGTGCTGTGCAAGTAAAAATCACACAAATGAAGTTCTCTGCATGATAACTGCATCAGGAGGTAATTAATGCAGACACATGTATCACACAGTCATTGTTCCTTCTGCTTCCAGTTGTATGTTTGCAGCCATCTGCTCCGCGCATAACAAGCATAACCTATGTTTGCAGGATCCTTTGTGGAATTTGCTAGCTGGGTTACAGCACCTTATCTTGTTTCGGGAGATTTCATTTATCCTAAACAGCTGTCATGGTTTAGCTTGATTTGAGCCTTTAGAGACAAGTTAATGCTCATGGGTGGAATTGGTTGAAAAATTAAACCTTGTGGCTATGACTTCAAAGGACCAAGCATTAATTGTTATTGTACAGAGGGATGAATTACCCACAAACCAACTGGGCTTGGTGCAGTCACCAATAGGTGATTTACAAGACACACATAGTAGTCCTAATAAAATAGTGACTGAAAAATCCTCAGTTTCTTAATTGTACTGGGATTGTACCACAAGCTTTGACTTGTGTTTTGGTGGTGAAAATGAGAGTATGGGTAGGCACAGGAGGTTACACTCTATGTTACAAACAATGCTACCATGTAGTGCTCCGGGCATTTTTGCAGATCATACATGGGATAGTTTGTGAGTGGCTGAAAGAGGTATATTTGATAACAAAAGTAAACTGAAAAGTTATTTTGTTTGTTTGTTTCTGAATCATGGAATTTTGAATTTTAAAGGAACAATAAACTCAAATTCTATTATACATATGAAAGAGCACTAGTTTAAAAACAAAATATTTTTCTACACAAAAAAAGGTGATCATCCCAGCAACAACACACTTGTCAACTGCAATAATAACTGTCAACCACAATGCCACACCACACATGCCAACTGCCATAATACCTGTCACCCTCACTGCCACACCACACATGCCAACTACCATAATACAAATTACCTTCACTGCCACACTCCACATGCCAACTGTCATCACACCTGTCAACCTTACTGCCACACCACACAAGCCAACTGTTATCATACCTGTCACCAACAATGCCACACCATACATGCCTACCACCATCATACCAATCACCCTCATTGCCCCACCACACATGCCAACTGCCATCATACCAATCAGCCTCTTTGCCCCATCACACATGCCAACTGCTATAATACCTGTCACCCACAATGCCAAACCACACATGCCTACTGTCATCACACCTGTCACTCACAATGCCACACAACACATGCCTACTGCCATCATACCAATCACCCTCACTGTCACACCACACACGCCTACTGCCATCATACCAATCACCCTCACTGCCACACCACACATGCCTACCGCCATCATACCAATCACCCTTAATGCCACACCACACATGCCTACCGCCATCATACCAATCACCCTCACTGCCACACATGCCTACCGCCATTATACCAATCACCCTCACTGCCACACCACACATGCCTACCGCCATCATACCAATCACCCTCACTGCCACACCACACAAGCCTACCGCCATCATACCAATCACCCTCACTGCCACACCACACAAGCCTACTGCCATCATACCAATCACCCTCACTGCCACACCACACAAGCCTACTGCCATCATACCAATCACATTCATTGCCACACAACACATGCTTACAGTCATAACACCAATCACCCTCACTGCCACACCACACAAGCCAACTGTCATCACACCTGTCACCCACAATGCCACACCACACATGCCACACATGCCTACCGCTATTATACCAATTTCCCACAATGCCACACCACACTTGCTTAGTGCTATCATACCAACCACCCTCACTGCCACACCACACATGACAACTGCCATCATCCCAATCACACTCAATGCCACACCACCTATGCCACCTATTATCACATCCCTCAGTACTACACACTACTATTAGCTCACTCACCAAAAAATATTGCCCTTTGAATGCTTTGATATCAATGTTTAGATACATTTAATTTGTATAACTTATTTGCAGAATTATGAATATTTTGTGTATGGTGGATAAGGCAAACATGACAAAAGACAATGACATGCCTTCTAACATTTCCTGAATAAAATTTGTGACTGGGAGACTTGGAGCTGAGTCAGGGTGACCATGAGTCATTCAACATGGGAGTCAGGCAGGTGTGGAGTTGGGTCATCACATGGGCAGAGCTTGGTATGCTGTGGAAGGAGTAAGATGGTTTGGGGACATGGCTAGTTGGTTTGGGTCATTTATAAGGTAGGAAAAGTTGTGGCAGGGACAGCAGGACAGATTCCAAACAGTGATTGTCCTGCAATATGTGAGACAGTTAAGTAGGTCTGTAGTTGTATAAGTGATGAGGGGGTAGAGGGTGCCCTCATCTTATTTGCCATCAGATGATCTAGTGTACAGGGCAGGAGGGCTCCTGACCCTATGTGCTGTTATCTGAGGAGCTAGGAAGTACAAGTGGAACAGATGAAAGGAGGTGAGGGATCTAAGGTGACAAATCATAAATATGGGCTGTAAAGGCCACAAACAGATTTTATTAAAACATCTCTTAAATAATATAATTAAACTAATTAACATCATTAAAAACATTAGAAAACTCTTCACAAACCCTAGAGGTGATGACCCACTTACCAGGAGCCAACATCCCAGAACATTAATTTTCTTATCAACAAAGTGTGAGCACCCCCTGCCTGGTTGTAACAAAATAGCTGAACAAGGAAGGAAGAGTGGTAGACAGAGGGCAGCCTCACCTAGCCTTGATCATTATCTGATCCATACTTCATTGTCCTACATGCGGCCGAAAACTCCTCCTTTCATACTCTAATATGGAGTTAAACTTATTTAAACTGTGGCTGAGGTGAAGTCTAGTATTAGAACTGCCTGGAGAGGTGCCAATTCCCTGTATTGCGTTCTACAGAATGAAGAGTATTCATTGTGTTGTGTGAGCCTAGAGCGCTCCTATGGGGCTCTGTTACAGATTTCAGTATACATAGGGTTAAGGTTTAAATGGGGCTATAATTTCCCTTTAGCACAGAGAATCTCCCATCTGCAGGTCCATACAGGACAGGGGGAGAAGCTTTGATGTTCTGTCGCTTGCAAGTTGCAAATAAGGTCTTTAGCAGCAAAGCTGGAGCTTATGGTCTCCCAGAGTTGTTGTTAATGCAGACAATAGAGAGAGAAAAGGTCATTGCTAGGAAACACTCTGCTGATCCCTGGGGGCATCTGAGATCCAAGCCGGGAAGCGGAATTTACATTTTAACTGACTTTTCCCTCAGCCAATATATGTAACCTCTACTACCTATTAATATCATCACTGGGAGATGTCCTCAGACACAAAACCTTATTAGTCTGTGTATGTAAATATGCTGCGTAATCAAATGCTGGCTGATTAGACAGAGAGTAGTGCTGTTCCAGAAGAAATAGTACAAATGGCAGATAGCTAGATAGCTTGATAAAAGATAGACAGATAGATAGATAGATAGATAGATAGATATCTGTCTATCATCAAGCTATCTAGCTATGTGCCATTTGTACTATTTTTACTTTTGGAACACCACTATAGAGAGATAAAGAGAGATGGGTATATATATATATATATATATATATATATATATATATATATATATATATATATATATATATATATAGAGAGAGAGAGAGAGAGAGAGAGAGAGAGAGAGAGAGAGATGATAGATGGATAGATAGATAGATAGATAGATAGATAGAGAGAGAGAGAGATGATAGATAGATGATAGATAGAGAGATGATAGATATAGATAGAGAGATGATAGATAGAGAGATAATAGATAGATAGATAGATAGATAGATGGGTATATATATATATAGATAAGAGAGATGATAGATGGATAGATAGAGAGATGATAGAGAGATAATAGATAGGTAGATAGATAGATAGAGAGATGGGTAGATAGATATATAGACAGAGAGATGATAGATGGATAGATAGAGAGATAGATGGATAGATAGATAGATAGATAGATAGATGGATGGATAGATAGATAGATGAAAGATAGATAGAGAGAGAGAGAGAGAGAGAGAGAGATGAGATAGATAGATAGATGGGTATATATATATAGATAAGAGAGATGATAGATGGATAGATAGAGAGATGATAGAGAGCTAATAGATAGGTAGATAGATAGAGAGATGGGTAGATAGATATATAGACAGAGAGATGATAGATGGATAGATAGAGAGATAGATGGATAGATAGATAGATGGATAGATAGATGAAAGATAGAGAGAGAGAGAGAGAGAGAGAGAGAGAGAGAGAGAGATGGTAAAGGTATATTTGTAATCTGCTGTGGGCTAACATCCTTGCAAAATGGGGCCAAACCTATTAGGGGCCACTATTCAGTCGAAGTGTGTACTCATATATTGTATACCTCACTGAGTGTTATGTGGATACTAAAATAAATTGTACCCATGTGTACTCTGTGATAGAGTATTGCAACAGTAGTAGTATGGCTATATGAAACACATGAACTAATGAAAATAAATTGTACCCATGTGTACTCTGTGATAGAGTATTGCAACAGTAGTAGTATGGCTATATGAAACACATGAACTAATGCCCTCTAGTGGTGAAAAACTATCAAAATGCATTTAGATTATTATGCATTATTAAGAAATTAGCATATGAACCTCCCTAGGTTTAGCTTTCAACTAAGAATACCAAGAGTGCAAAGCAAAATTGGTGATAAAAGTAAATTGGAAAATTATTTAAAATTACATGCCCTATCTGAATCATGAAAGTTTTTTTTTGGACTTGACTGACCCTTGACCTCTTGAGTCGTCAATAGCCGGCCTAACTTTAAATGTCCACCTAACCCAAACCTCAATTATTATACATTGCAAATAAAAACACAAGACAACATCCTTGGTATAAAAACTGGCCGCAGCTCCATTATTAAATATATAAATAAAACCTTTTAATATTAAATAACCATTTTAAATAAGTGCAAATAACATATTGCAATAACAACACCATATGTAAACATAAGATCAAGCGGTGCTAGTTCAAATAATTTTTTACCCGTATGGCCGTCAAATCCCTGGACACAACCTTATTAAGGATTGAGTCCGTTACCTTCTTTAAAGCCAGACTCTAAGAGAACCCATTGTCCCTTGAGACGTTTATCACAAGCATTCCACCCCGTGGGAATACAAATGTAGTTAACACCTTCCATTTCCAATTGGCCATAACCCGCTACCACCCCCGCCAATGACTGGTCTGAACCTGTTCAGCTCAATCCCGCCAAAACCCAGACAGTACTTAAAGCCTCCTTGAAATCAAGGATAAATTGCTGCAGGCCGAACTCGTTAAGATGCACACCATCGGGAATATAAAACTCCCCACGCCCAACTTCCTCCAAATCATGATGGTGAACAACTGATCCCCCAAGCCTCCGAACAAAGGCGCCAATAAATTTATTGACCTTACGCCTACTCCTATCCAGCTTGACAGGATCCCAAGCCGCCCGCCACACGAGACGTGGCACCACAACACTTTTAGGGACAACCTCCCCAGATCCCATTTAATCATCCACACCAAATCCCTCTGCGGCATGAAACCCAAGTTGTTGCCCCCAGCATGGACCACCAACACATCAGGATGTGGATACCTTTTACAGTAATCCACAATCATCAACAGCAACCAATCCCAACAAAGACCACGCACCCCAAACCACCGCACATCCCAATCAGATCTGGAAAGACCTAACTGCAGACCATCAACCCTCTGCAAAGCTGCTCACCGGGCCCAGTAAATGAATGAGTGTCCAAAAATCCACATCCTTTTTGTTTTGAAACCTACAATACAAGAACAAGAGAAACATAATAACACCTCAAACCCTCAGGTCAGGACAAACATACAATTGATAACAACGGGACCCCCACCTACCAATGTTCTGAACCACACTCTCATGAAGAACCAAAGCCAACTCCTCTGTAGCCGCCCCAATCCGAAAGGAATGAGACCCAAAATCCATAGGGGACAATCCCAAACGCCCCAATGCCTTTAATAAGACCGCCCTAAATTGAAAATGAGACAAAGAACTGCCATCCAAATGCAACAACAACGAGCCCTCAAGCAAAGGACGATGGAGCAAGTATTCCCCCAAACAAACCCAAGGGCATACCGCCAACCCACTCGGAAACAAAACAATTAACCCACCTGATCAGTCTTACTCCGTCTTAGGATAAGCTCTACTCAAGACTCCGACCGAACAACATCAGAGACACCCAAACCACCAGAGGACCACCTACTCCTACTCACCAATTCCGAGATACGGAAAGCCCTGAAAAAAGCCAACACAAACACTAAACGAAAAAGGCATACCTCAAAAACAAACCTCCAGCAAAACCCTGCAAATACGCAACAACAGCGCAAAAGTAATAGGTCTCCTACGATCAAAACTCCTACCACCTCTTTTAAAACCCTTCAAAACCTGGCGAACACAAAATTCTTTCATAACATCCGCCAGGCCTAATAACTTAAAGCGAATAGCCAAAGCCGCTAACCACCTGTCCATCCCAGAAGGGGAAACACCGGAACACCTCCAAGACCACATCCACTCTATCAAACATTCAAGGACCTCCGGAGATCCCTCCCGAGCTCCACACTCCGACAACAGGACCACCCACTCCCGCCAAACTCTCTCATAAGATGCCCAAGTACCTGGAGCCAAATAGTTCATCACCACTCGAGCCAGTCCTCCATTCCAAGCTTCCACAGATGTGTGGGGAACTGGCACCCAAACTGATCTTCCTCTGCAGCCAACTCTCGAAACCTGTGCCACTGAAAATGAGAGAGAGAATCGGCTATCGAATTATCGACACCAGGAATATGTTTTGCCCTTACAAAAACATTCATCCTCAGACATTTCAACATCAATAAACGCAACAGTCGCAACACCGGACGTGATGAAGAAGACAAGGTATTCAGCGCAGAAACAACACCCATGTTGTCCGTAAAAAACACCACAGACCTGTTAACCAGAGATTCCTCCCACACAAACAGAGACACCACAATCGGGAACAATTCCAGAAAAACTAGATTACAAACATGCTCACTGTTAAACCAGGCACCCGGCCAAGCAGCCGCACACCAGTGTCCCTGGAAATAAGCACCAAAACCATGCCCCCCAGCAGCATCAGTCACCAAACCCAATTCATCATTAGAAACTCTAACTTCCTGGATCAAGCTAGACCCGTTAAAATCCGAAAGAAAAAGCTCCCAGACTACCAAGTCATCTTTTAGGTCCCGAGACAAACGCACAAAATTATGCGGTTGCCTAACTCCAGCTGTGGCCAAAGATAGCCGTCTGCAGAAAACTCTACCAAACGGTATAATGCGACAGGCAAAATTCAATTTGCCCAGCAAGGACTGGAGATCCCTCAAAGACACCTTTTTCAAAAGCAAAAACCAACCAATCAACAATAGCAAGTCCTGAACTTTATCAATCGGGAGCCTGCACTCCATGCTCTCTGAGTCAATGGCAATGCCAAGAAAATTGAGCACAGTTACCGGACCCTCTGACTTCTCCCAAGCTATGGGAACACCAAAATCACCCGCCACAAGATAACAAACATCACGCATATGCCTACATGCTTGAGACCCAGCCAGGCCGACAAACAGGAAGTCGTCAAGATAATGCACGACCACACCACATCCCGAACAGACACAAACTACACATTCCAGAAAAGTGCTGAAACACTCGAAGAGGGAGCAGGAAGTGGAGCAGCCCATAGGCAGGCAAAGGTCCACAAAATAAGAACCATCAACACAACAACCAAGCAAATGATGAGATGAAGGATGAACAGGCAATAACCGAAATGCTGCCTCAATATCAATTTTAGCTAGCAACGCAGACCTACCCGCCACCCTAACCAGGCTAACAGCCTGATCGAAAGACGCATACTTAACCGAGGCCAAGTCATCCGGAATCCCATCATTAACAGAACATCCTTTAGGGAAAGATAGATGATGGATCAAGCAGAACTTCCCCTGCTCCTGCTTCGGAACAACTCCCAAAGGAGAAATCCGCAAATCAGGCAAAGGAGGCACTGCAAAGGGGCCGGCCATGTGGCCTAACACAACCTTCTTTCCAATTTTTTCAGTTACCACCTCCGGCCACTGACAGGCCGACTTCAAATTACCCCAAAAAACACACTGACCCCCTTGAGAAGGGATAACAAAACCAAAGCTAAAACCATGTAGCAACAATGCTGCCTTCTCCCTACAACCCCTTTTCCTAGCGTACTTGACGAGCCACGGCTCCATCGCGCCGACCCTCACTGGGGATACCCCCTTTGTCAGCCGGCTCAATACTTCCCCCTGACTTTCCTTTTCAGAAACACTTGAAAAAGGGGTGAGAACCCCCACATCCCGAGCACTCGTGCCGGAATTTACACGACGCTCCCCACTTACAAAACTTCTCATTAAAGGCAAAACAATAGCCCTTTTTTCCGCTAACCAGAGGCCCCCCTGAAGGTTGACCGTCAGTTCCAGCTCGAAAGGGCTGAGCAGCCCTCAGCGGAGTCATGATCTTTAACCACAACCCCATATCCTGATCATCCCAACGCATAGAGGGCTTAACTGATAAACGTTGCCCGAAACTGTTCATCATAAGCCCACCAGGCCATACCCCCATACGTTCTCTGAGCAGCCGCTGTTTCATCCAGGTAACAAAACAATGCCGCACCCTGTTCGGGAAACTTCCGAGATGACACTGGCATAAATCATGAAACCCTGGAACCAATTAGTAAACTTTTTCAGTAACTTCCGATAACGTCTTTTACGCTCATCTTAATCCTTCTTGACCGAATCTTTCTTAGAATCCTCAGGGATTTCGAAAGACTGGTCCAGAGGGAGAAGTGAGAAAAGCTTGAGAAATTCCCGCTTAATGATCTTATCCCGAAGCTCAGCCGTCAAGTGCATACCTAATGGCCCGATCGAGCAAAGGCAGGATCTGGACATTGCCGTGACTCCGTCATCCAGCTCCAGGCTAATGGATTCAGTCCAAGAACCTTGCAGACCAAAGGATTCATCCTCCTGGCCGTCAACGACATCCGGAACACCCTGAGAAAGGCCAGCATGAGCCACAGGCCGTTCACACCTCTGCTCAGATTCTGCAAAAGAAACAGATGCACATGACAAATGACCCCCCCCCCCCCTTTCCCACCTCCAGGACCATGGACCCTCTTGCCCGAAGTATCAGGGGCTGCCCCGCCCTTGCGTACAGAAAAACCTGCATACCCCAGACCAGAGGATTGAATGAGGGACCTAGAACTATAGGCCTCAGGAGAGGGAGGAACATAATCATCACCAGAAGAGGGAGACAGACATAAGGCCATGCCACCCAGGAAAGGGGACTCCTCCTGTACATCCTTGAACATTTCTTCTAGCTCACCCTCAGAATACATTTCTTTATCCTCACCCCAAAAACCTGCAGCCTGGCCCTGCTTCCCACCAGATCCCGCAATAGAAAACAAGCCCACATCAGCGTCTGAAGAAAGACCCAGGTGACCAGGATTACCCCCAGAGGCCTTGTCTGCAGCCTGGACCCCCTCCCCACCAGATCCCACAACATACACTAGGCCCTCATGTGTGGCCCAAGAAACATTACGGCCCTGATTCCCCCCATGAGTCTTGTCCCAAGTTTGCCCCCTTTCAGCCCTGGATCCCACAGCAGAAATCTGGCCCCCATCCATGGCCGTATAATCATCAGGGCTCCCCTGAATCCCCTCACAGGTCTCGGCCACCCCACTTACTTCCAATGACCCACCCCCACCAACAGGCCCAGCCGGACCATCATGCCGCTCCAGGAAATTATGGACCACCTTAGCCACACCAGGCCCAATGCGGCTGTGAGCACCTGACCCCTGTGGAGACTTACCGGAAGCATCTGGAGGAGCGCACTGGTCCAGATCACTGACCCACACCAAATTGCTAGGCCCCGCCTCTGCTGATGCCAGAAAACACATCGCTGCCGGGGACCCAGCTGAAGAAGAACTCAGACGACCAGAAACAGCAACTCCTTTCTTCACACTAGATGGCCGACCAGAAGGGTCCGGACTCAACTGGACAGGAGGGCGAGACTTCCTAGATTACCTGGGCCTCACCGACGCAGCTTCCACAACCGGAACCGGAGCACCGAGGATGGACTGGAACTGTTCCTCCAGCCAGGTAGGTCCTCTCTCCACAGCAGCCTCCCGGATGCGGTCCAACAGCTCCTCCAAGGAAGCCATCACCCAAAAGGCCGGGGCGGAAAAAACAAACCAGCTGAAAAGATCCTTCTGCTAAAATTTCTTTTAACAAACTGGCACTTTTTCCCGCTCCGGCCCCTTAAGTAGTGGCTTCCTTGCTCCACCCCTTCCTCATCACACATGGTCTAATTCCTCCGCAGGTCAAAGGCCCCTGCCGTCTACACTGCGCCCGCCTCTAGGGGCCCCATTTAAAGGACCAGTCAACACAGTAGATTTGCATAATCAACAAATGCAAGATAACAAGACAATGCAATAGCACTTAATCTGAACTTCAAATGAGTAGTAGAATTTGTTTCTGACAATTTTAAAAGTTATGTCTTTTTCCACTCCCCCTGTACCATGTGACAGCCATCAGTCAATCACATATGCATACACGTACCTTGTGACAGCCATCAGCCATTCACAAATGCATACACACTTATCCTTGCACATGCTCAGTAGGAGCTGGTGACTCGAAAAGTTTAAATATAAAAAGGCTGTGCACATTTAGTTAATGGAAGTAAATTGGAAAGTTGTTTAAAATGGCATGCTCTATCTGAATAATGAAAGTTTAATTTTGATTGAGTGTCCCTTTAAGTAAAAACTGATGGCCTATTTTTTTTTTTTCAACTTGCAGCTGGACAGCAGCTGAAGTATAACTGTTCACACAGCACTTACTCTGGTGAGCTGAAGAAATTATGAGGTAAAATATCTTCCTTTTTTACAGGTGATATTTTCTTGTCAGCTTTTTACAGTTATGCTGCATCACTTTCAAGGGATTTAGCATATGAGTATTATGTCCCTTTAAATTATTACAAGACTTCTAAAAAATATTGTAATTATAAGGTGCTTACTGTTCCTTAAATAAAATGAATTCTATCCTGTTTCATCATAGAATAAATAAGTGTATTATTATTATAATTATTATGCCTGTGGGTACTGTGTAACTCATTGCTAGCACTAGTGTCTAATGTCTGTAATTAACATACATGCAGTCGTTTTGTTTTCCTTATCACGCACACAGCATGTGATGAATGCAGAGCAATTCAGTTGTACTCCCAACTCTGTTCTGCCAAAAGGGCTATTAAGGGCATCAGCACATGAAAAGGGAAAGAGAACTGAGAGCAGATTATTGGCTTTTGGTGGCTGTTGTGAGTTTGCACATTCTTGTAGAGAAGGGGCAGTTTAACCCCTTGGCTCTCTAAGGATTCTAGTCTGTAGCTTGATTACTTTCCAGGCAAAAAGTTTTATGCTCCCCCAAAGCACTGGAGACAGATACTATACACCCACAATGCCAGAGGGGGTTAGATGATAAATGCCCACAATGCCAGAGGGGTTAGATGATAAATGCCCACAATGCCAGAGGGGGTTAGATGATAAATGCCCACAATGCCAGAGGGGGTTAGATGATAAATGCCCATAATGCATGAGGGGGTAAGATGATAAATGCCCATAATGCATGATGGGGTAAGATGCTACATACCAACAATCCATGAGGGGTGAGATGATACATACTCACAATGCATGAGGGGGTAAGATGATAAATGTCCATAATGCATGAGGGGGTAAGATGATAAATGCCCATAATGCATGATGGGGTAAGATGCTACATACCAACAATCCATGAGGGGTGAGATGATACATACCCACAATGCATGAAGGATAATATGATACATACCCACAATGCTCGATTGGTAAGATAATACATATCCACAATGCATGATGGGGTAAGATGCTACATACCCAGGATGCACGAGGATGTCAGATGCTGCATACCCACAATGCATGGGGGTCACAATGCACAGTTAAATGTAAACTACATACCCACAATGCACAGGGGAATGGATACCACATACCCACAATGCACAAGGGAATAGATACTACACATACCCACAATGCACAGCAAAATAGATACTACATACCCACAATGCACAGGGCAATAGATACCACATACCCACAATACACCTGGGAATGGATACTACATACCCACAATGCACAGGGGAATAGATACTACATACCCACAACGCACAGGGAATGGATACTACATACCCTCAATGCACAGTTGAATGGATACTTCATACCCACAATGAGCAGGGAAATGGATACTACATACCCACAATGCACAGGGGAATAGATACTACATACTCACAATGCACAGGGGTATGGATACTACATACCCACAATGCACTGGGGAATATATACTACATACCCACAATGCACAGGGGAATATATAGTACATCCCCACAATGCACAGGCGAATAGATACTACATAGCCACAATGCACAGCGGAAAAGATACTGTTATGGAGTACTGTGACTCTGTTTATGGTAACATTGCCAAGGAATTGTGTCTGCCAAAGACTTACCTGAACTAAGCATTGGAGAGCCAATCCGTATGAAGGCGCTCCCTGGTGACAGGACTGGTCGCTGGAGACTGGGTACCTGTGTTCAGAGGGTTGCTCCTTGCTCATATCTTGTGGATGTGGAAGGCAGTCTCTACTGCCGCAATCGAGTGGACCTGCGAGTGGCAGAACTTCTCACCACACAAGCCTATAAGCATCCGGCACTTGAGCTTTCCGAGGCTCTTAATGCACCTTGTCCTACTGGACCACATAAGCAAGGCAGAGACAATACTGCTGTCATATCAGAAGGATACGATGCCATAATGCTGCCTTTTATACCAGCAAGTTCTTCCATGACAAACACACCAGCAGGGAAAGAGGGCAGCTCCTTAACACCTTCTGGAGCTGAACAGCTTCACCCAGGCAAAATCCCTATGGCCTTGCGTAGCGGTCGAGTTTCAAGACCACCAGATAGACTCAATCTGTAGTGTATCTACCAGTAATGTAGTATGTTATGTTTGAGACTGTTCAGGATCTGTTTTAGGTAAACTGTTAGCAAATTGTGGATTGAATGTAAAAACGGGAGATGTTATGGAGTTATTATACAATTACTGTGACTCTGTTTGTTTATGGTAATATTGCATTGCTTTATACTTCCTGTTTCCTGTTCCTACCTCTAACCTGGATGTAGTTCTATAGTTCAACATGATTCCTCACACTAACAGCTTGTAGTGTCTTTATTTATATACATGAAACAGATACGACATCCCCACAATGCACAGGGGAATAGACACTACATAACCACAATGCACAGCAAAATAGATATTACATACCCACAATGCACAGTGGAATAGATACTACATACCAACAATGCACAGGGGATTAGATACTACATACTATTAATATGAGTTGTTAAAAGTAATTCCATTACAATTTCACATGCATTCAATTTGCTTTTGAAATGCTTATCTTATTGAGCACTTTAATTAATGTAATTTTACCATTTGCATTAGAAAAGCAAACTAAAATTTGCCTTCAGAAAATCTTGTGAAAATCTCTTTTAGATCTTTTAGATTAATTTGACATCTTTTAGACCATCAGGTCCATAGTAACAAGCAAGTATTTGTGCACTAATAAAACGCACTGACATATGAGCTCTTTAATTAATGTATTAGTTTCCTTTAATAGTTTTTTGATGCAACATAATTTTAACATATTTTTAAAGTGCTCTTTGATCTCTATGGTAGAAACATTTACTGTGTGTAATTTTGCTTTGAGTGTTATGCTGATCAATAGAGTCAGGCCCTTAGAATGGTGAGAGCAAGTTGACGTGGAACACAGCAAACTGTAACTGATGACTGCCATCTACAGGCTTCATTTTAGAACTGCAATTAAGGGGCCATTAGTCAAAAATGACATGCTCAGTTTTGTAGGAACGGGTAATTTTTAAACTATCGAGTCTGTAATGATATGTGTTTAACCCCTGCAGAGGGGATCAAAAAAAGATTAAAACAAGATCAAGTGTCCAAGCGTTTGGAGTTTGCAAACCATTAAAGGGACACCAAATCCAATTTTTTTCTTTCATGGTTCAGATAGAGCATGCAATTTTAAGCAACTTTTTAATTTACTCCTATGATCAATTTTTCTTCGTTCTATCTTTATTTGAAAAACAGGAATGTAAGCTTAGGAGCCGGACCATTTTTGGTTCAGACCTGGGTTGCGCTTGCCACCAATCAGGAAGCACTACCCAGGGTGCTGAACCAAAAAAAGTACTTAAAATTGAATGTTCTTTCTGAAACATGAAAGAAAAAAATCTGGGTTTTATATCCCTTTAAAGGGACATGAAACCCAATTTTTTTTTCTTTCATGATTCAGCATGACATTTCAATTTTACTTCTAGTCTAGACAATCAAAGTTGCTTGTTTTCTTTATATCCTTTGTTGAAGAAGCAGCAATGCACTACTGAGTAAGCCAATGACCAGAGGCATTAGGGTTGCCACCTCGGCCATGTTTTCCTGGACACTTATGAGTTACACATGCTGCAGGGTGTTCAGAGGAAAACATGCATTGTGCTGCTGGACAGCAAAAAAAAATAGTGATCCTGGACAGCATTATTCATGTTCCTCTCTGCACACCATGCAGCATGTGTAAGTGTCCAGGAAAACTTTGCCAAGGTGGCAACCCTAAGAGGCATATATGTGCAGCCGCCAATCAGCAGCTAGCTCCCAGTCATGCACTGCTACATTTGAGCATACCTAGGTATGCTTTTAACAAATGATCCCAAGAGAACAGAGCAAATTAAATAAAATAAGTCATTTGAAAGTTTGTTTAAAATTGCATGTTCTATCTGAATCTTGAAAAAAAGTCACGTCCCTTTAAAAGTTCCAGGGTAATATGTTTTTCTTTTATTTATTTTCAGTGTGGCCTCAAACGATGAAAAGGTTAATCCAGCCTTAACTTTTCCTTCTTCTGTGCAAACAGACACAGACCAGGGCTCTGCTGATAATCTACATACCAGGCCAATACATAGAAGTGATTCAATTACAGAGGAAAGGGCCTTGAAATTAGTGACTGTGAGAAATAACACGTGAATCATTAACATCTCTGTTCTTTCCCTGCATGGGGCACTCAGGAAAATATCTTGAGCATTCCCAAGAGATGCAAAGTACTATGTTTATCTTTTATTGTGATTAATTGCTATTTGCTGTCTGCCTAAGAGATTTCTCTACCTAAGAGTAGATGCGCAGAACAGACATTTATCCCAATGGAAGAAATGCTAGTACTGGCAAAACGCTGATGAAACGTCATATTCGAGAAAGTTTTTATCTTCCAAGTACCTTTAAAGTGAAAGTAAATCCTAGCATTGTACAATTGCTAGGATTTACTATTGAAACAAATAAAGGGGACTTTCATTCATGAACTATAAGATACTTCATGTAGAAAGCTCCTTTATTTGTTTCAATTGATCACGTTTTTACCTGATACAGCAGCGCACGGCTAAAAAATGTTTTTGCTAAGCGGTGACGTTTTCACCTCTTAGCAAAAAAATTTTTTTAGCCGTGGGCTGCTGTAGCAGCTAAGAACGGCGACCGATTCAAACAAATAAAGGAGCTTTCTACATGAAGAATGTTATCCTTCATGAATGAAAGTGCCCTTTATTTGTTTCAATAGTCAATCCTAGCATTTGTAAAACGCTAGGATTTACTTTCACTTTAACCCAAAGCTGTTGAAGATTTTTTTTTCATTCTTGTGTAAATTGTCCGCTTTACATTTAAAGAGCTTTAGTGCTTCATTGATATTTTGTGTTAATTACCCATGAAAGTTATAAGTTGTTTTTTTTTTGTAGGAGAGGAATGGGATGAGCAGTGTAGTCTATGTTGTGTTAGTTTTGTTGCAGGCCAGGGAAGATCAGGTTAATTTATAAACACATTCAAGAAGAATCATTTTCTCTTTTGCTGCTGCCAGCTAAAGAAACAGTTTTTCCTGTCCACCCTCCCCCGGTGGCGGAATAGCGTCCAGAACGTTATGGCTTCCATAGGGTTGCTCCAAGAGACATGGCAGATGATGTAAGACTGTGTGTTTTAATTTGGGTCTTCCTTCAATTTAAGCATTTTTGTGAGGCAGGAAGAGCTGAGGGCTATTATGTGTTGGAGCACTGTGTTATACTTTTATGGCGGGAGGTCTGGACCCTTTGAGAGTTTACAGAGAGGAGGGGCGTAGTGATGGTCAGGCTGTTCTCCCTTAACAGGTCAAACAAACTCCATATATACCCTGATGACTTTGTCTTGGGTGGAGCATAGGAGCTCTGTCACAGATCTCGGTTCCGGGCAGTGACATCTCATTTCCCCCATTCTGTTTAATTAAGTTAATATGTTTAGTCAGTTATATGTTTTGTGACAAATTAATAAATACAACAAACTATAGTCTTCTCCTCCAATTACAGCATATTTTCCCTCTGAGGCTCCACTGAAGGTTTCGTAAGTTATAATTCAACCTGGCAATCTGGTACATACCAAGACCTCACTGGCGTATTCCCAATGTGTTAAGTTCAGGTTCACAGCTGTGTGTTGCTCGATCGGCATCCAGGGATCACATGTGACTCATCACGTCACTATTTTGCAGAGATTTGAAATGGGATCCAAATATTAGCTGAATACAATACAATGTCACAACGGCCATTGCAGAATTGATACTGTTCCTCTTGCTCTCTGTTCACCTTGTAAACTCCTCAGGGTTAGAGTAGATTCTCAGCTATTAAATGTAGATACATCAACGCGTTTCACCACTTCATGGCCTTTATCAAGACATAATTTAATCTGCTTCCTCTCACTCTTTAAATAGCCCTCAAAAAGTATATAAAAAAAGTATATACCAAAAAGTATACCATGTCTATTCTAGAAATATGTTCTATTTTAGAAATATGTACCGTTTAACTATATATATATAACATTACTTGTTATACCATATATCATTAAATTTCCCTATTGAGAATTGTATCGAATTGTATTTAATTCGAAAATGCACTATTGAATACATTAAAGACATTTTGTCCACCTTAAAAATATCCGCTTTTGAATCATATACTGATAAACTGTTAGAATGTAAGTTTATTCCCACCTCACTGCATATTGTCAGTTCCTATAACTTGCTATAAATGTTTTTAAAATTCATTTTTGAGTGGTAGCAATATTGGTTGCTTTGTGTGGACTGTCGATAATATGCCGATTATCTCCAGAATTTGAAGCCATCTTCTCTATCTACCAAGTTATCTAAAATATACAGGTTATACTGAATCCCCAGATATCAGATGTGCTGAGCTCTACACGGGACAACCGTTCCAGAGCATTGAGGCCTACAGCAACCCACATGAGGAGAGGCCTTCAATACCCCCCTGAAAAGTTAGAGGGGGGTATAAACAGCTTATACGCTGTATATTGTGGTTCCTATAGAAGGGATCAATCATCCTTAGCAAATCAGCTATCTGCCTGATGTTCTCGGATACAGATATATCTGACACAGTCCGGCAAATGGAGGCCATCAACAGATGGGAAACCAAGATTGTTAATCTTTTGAAGGACTACTACCGGAATTTAGAAGAAGACCTATGCAATTCTACTAATCCCTTAATCAGGACCGTCTTTAACACAGGGCAAAAGGGGCAGCTGCCCAGGGCTCAGTCTCTGTTGAGGGGCCCAAGAGTCCTAAAAAAAAAAAAAAATCTTTTTTTTTTTTTTAATGGTTCATACCAGACTGCTGATGTGACATGGGGAACACACACATTCAGTCCTAATACTGTCACAGTCAAAAGTACTCTGCTTATATTTAAAAAAAAAACTGTGCCAGACCGTGCCGGTGTCATGTGACATGCCAAGCTATTGCCATGTGCTGTTTTAGATGTGCACTGTGCAGCACTGAATGCAAAGCCCTAACTCGGCATCCAGCCATTCCCACTGCATCAGAAAAGGTCCTACTGGGGTTACCACTGTTACCAGGTAACTGCTCTGGTGGTGGGGATTGTTTCTGGGTAGGGCTGACTGTAGGCGCATGCAGCAGAAAGCTGGAGCGGCAGGCACGTGAGGATTTGAGCATCTGTGCAGCTGCATACACTGCTCTCTTCAGTCTTGAGGCTGTGTGACTCATCTCACACTGTATCCATGCAGCCTTGGACAGACAGCATCCAGTCTGCTGGTCCCCTTAGCCCTGCTCTTTCTGCTGTGGCCCTAAGATCAACTAACTGAAGTTTGTTAGGGGAACAGTGCTTTGTAGAAAGGTGTCAGTGGGAAGAATAAGTGAGTGCACACTCGCCCTCCCCATGCAGCATTGTCTAGTGCAGGGTGAGAGGGAACTTGTTCCTAGCAAAGAAGTGACATGTGCTGCTGTGGCTGATGTATAGTGTCATGCTGATACTTCACACATTAATGTAAGGTTTATTTTTATAGTTTTTATTTTCTCTCTATCTCAGATTTTACAGATTCCCATAGTAGTTCTGCTGTTCTAGTCAGTAAACTTATATTTGTCTGCACCTCCATGCTTCCTCCTCAGTCTTTACCTTGCTTTGCTTCTGTTGGCTGCCCTAAATCTCTTTAACCAGCTAACCTCACACCAGAATCACATTCAAAAGAATATTAAATGAATCCACAGTGGAGGAATTTATTTATATATATATATATATATATATATATATATATATATATATATATATATATATATATATATTTACTTATTAGTACTGCTTAGGTCCAGTTTCACATATTGCAATTTATTTAATTTTTTTTAAATGATGATCCACCGCTGGGCTAATAATTAAAAAATAAAAAAATAAATTGATTTATTTGTTTTTTGGGATGTTGGGGTGGAGAGCGAAATTGCATGGAGTAGGGGTCCAAAAAAATTTTTTTCCCAGGGTCCAGTCAATATTAAAGACGGCCCTGCCCTTAATCTGCAGAGGCAGTGCAATCCACAATTGCAAATAGAACACCTAGTAAATGTTGCTGAGGACCTACTCCTATTGAGGCAGTCCCAGTCAGTGTGACATCCCTCCACCTTTTACTTCATATGCTAAACCCAGATTTATTGGGCACTTAACAACCTATGTTTGACATGTAGCTTCAAGACAGAGCCTGTAACAGACAGAGTTTTTTTTTATTATACACACTTTAGGTTTAAAGATCTATTTTCTTTTTTCCTTTCTTTCTAGATGCCCACAAGAGGCCTCTCCATATTAAATCATTTTTATCTTTCACCCTGAGTTAACACCTAGGTTAGGTCCAAAAGTGACCTATTGAGTTTTAAGCGAGATGTCTCAAAGTCTATTCTTCCCTTTCCTACTTGTTAATGTTTGGGTTAGGTCCAAAAGTGGCCTATTGAGTTTACAAGGGAAGTTTCAGTTGGTAGGGGGATGTACCTGAACTTAACACATTGGAATACGCCAGTGAGGTCTTTGTATGTACCAGACTGCCAGGTTGAATTATAACTAAAGAAACCTTCAGTGGAGCCTCAGAGGGAAAATATGCTGTAAAGGAGCGAAAAACCGTAAGTCTGATGAGAATCGAAACAATACACAGCCGGTAAGCTACCTGTATTTTTCTAAGTACCTCCACGCATTGTTGTTCACAGTGACAATACTGAATGAAAGCATTCTTCTATTTTTATCCTTGCACACAAGCTACTTAAACTAGTTGAACTATCATTTATATAATTTATATTTATATTGAAATGTGGATTGGCCTAACTCTCAATTTCTGTCCAGTCAAATAGAGACTTTGTATACACATAAAGGTATATACATAAAGGTATACACATAAAGGTATACACATAAAGGTGGAATACGCTGTGGTTTGTCTTGTGTATGAATTGGAGCATACATTTTTAACATAGCTCTAATATATCCTGCTGATATATATCAATTTCAAGGGAGACGTCCCTGTCTGTATATACTTTTTAGACATATAATACCCTGTGCATCTATGTGTTTTTAGAAATGTATGCAATGACTTTTACCCTATGTAATTTTTTTAGGAGCAGTTTGCACAAATAAATTGATTATATATTTTATACTACTATCAGCCTCCAGGTATCTTTGCTTTTTAGCGCTTTGACTCTACCATTTTTCTTTGTTCCCTATGGATATCCCAATGTCTACGCTATATTTTAGAGATTTTTATAGATCTGAATTCTGAAACTAGCCTTTGACCCTTAGCTTTTGAAGCTTTCTTCATCTTTGTGTAAGTTGTCATATTTACAGATATTTAGAGATAAGTTATAAGCTGTTCTTCAGTATTATTCTGAGAATAATGCTAGTATTTAAATACCCAAAGCATGGAACAATTTGTTTTCCTTTGTAAAATGATGATGTTCCACAGTCTTCCGTAACATATGGGGAAAGATAAAAGGGGAGATGCCAGGGTTGTATGGTTACAAAAGATACTTTCTAGACATTTTCATTGATACACATTTTGGTTAGTTCATTGCAAGGAGTATAGATGTTAGCATATTTTTTTAGGTGTACCTAGGGTTGGGTATCTGCATAGCTTTTATTTAGGTAAGGGTGGTTAGGTAAGGGTGGTTAGTGACTTTGTTCCCATAAATATATAATATCTAGGATAAAATCTTTTTTTTCTAGAGCTAGCACATGATTATTTTCTTGTAGCCATTGATTAAAGGGACAGTCTACACCAGAATTTTTATTGTTTTAAAAGATAGATAATCCCTTTATTACCCATTTCCCAGTTTTGCATAACCAACACAGTTATAATAATATACTTTTAACCTCTGTGATTATCTTGTATCTAAGCCTCTGCAAACTGCCCCTTTTTTCAGTTCTTTTGACAGACTTGTAGTCTAGCCAATCAGTGCCTGCTCCCAGATAACTTCACGTGCACGAGCACAGTGTTATCTATATGAAATACGTAAACTAACACCCTCCAGTGGTGAAAAACTGTTAAAATGCAATCTGAAAGAGGTGGGCTTCAAGGTCTAATAAATTAGCATATGAACCTCCTAGGTTAAGCTTTCAACTAAGAATACCAAGATAACAAAGCAAAATTGGTGATAAAAGTAAATTGAAAAATTGTTTAAAATTACATGCTCTATCTGAATCATGAAAGTTTATTTTGGCCTAGACTGTCCCTTTAAGGGTTTTTAGCTCAATTTAGCATGCATTGAAGTAGTTTAATGCAAAGTTTACATATTATCTTTGGGTAACGGTTAAGGAACATTAATTTCGGTGAAAGGGGAATTGTTAAGCCCAGAGTGATATTGATGTGGGTATCAGTGGCATATTTAGGTTTTGTGCTGCCCTAGGCACTCAGAATTCTGCTGCCCCCCTGTTTTAGGCCATTTTGGGCATAATATTTTTTGCTCAGGGAGTAACGTTATTTATTTTATTTATTTTTTGCAAAACATTTGCGCACACACACATACACAGTCACAGACACATACGCACACATCTCATGTTCCCTTCTTTTACCTCTATATATGTTAAATAATTTGCTGGTTAGGGTTTAGCACATTGTGCAGCAAAAATATAAGTTTACCCAAAACACAAATTTAAGATAGATATTTTTAAATTCATGGTGACAAGAATGAATCACTAATGAATGAGTGATCAACTAATGAATCCTCAATATGCTGCTCTAGACCAGTAGACCTGATATGTGCATAAATGCCCCCCTAACCCAGACTCTGCATTATGTTTATTTAGCAGCATATTACACTCTCTACTTCCAGCAAATTGCACCCAGTAGCTATGTGGTGCTTAACACACTGCGTTCCCCCTATAGAGCAGTTTATCTATTGAAGAGTATTAAATAATATACAGTATTTATCACATGACAGCACACTGCAGTGTTAGGCAATTCTTTGTAAACATCTCAGGTTGAGGATAGGGACAGGTACCATTTAATTAAAACAGAAATGAGCTTAGATTCAAGTTATAACGATTAAACACTTTTTTAATGCATAGTATTTTTTTCTACTGCAGATAGGATAGGTCTAGCCTAGACCTATCCTATCTGCCATTGGAAAAAATACTATATTATTAAAAAAGTGTTTAATTGTGACAGCGGCTAGCTCTTCTACCTATCCTACAGTACTGAGTCTGACAGACTCTGACTCTCAGTCTTTGGACCATCTCAGCAATATTTCAGCCAGTGGCGCTGATGGCTGTGGCAGCCTGTCCCCTACCTGAGTTAAGTGATGAGGAGTCCCTGACTGTCCACTCAGCTGACTGCCTAACTGCTGTACGCTCCACTCCGTTGTCTTCACCACGCACACAGATCAGTGAGTCTCCCTGTCACACGACTCACTTCTTCTAACCGCTTGGCCTGGGAGATCACGTGCGCACATGCGTGACTCCCTCAAGCCATGTGCCCCAACAGACAGGAAGGCGCATGGCGGTAAGCCGTCTGTCAAAATAAAATATTTTTTTTAAAGCCACATATGTGTGCAGTGGCTGTGGCCAGTGCCGCCCCCCCAAAATCTGCCACCCTAGGCACGGGCCTTGTTGGCGTATGCATTAATATGCCCCTGGTGGGTATTGATTTGATTCCAGAACCTCATCACTTATGGACAGGTGTGCCAGACATGTGTAATACTGCCTATCTCTCCGCATTCCCTCCAGCATTTGGGTGAGGTATCTGGGAGGAATATGTGTCTTCATTTTTGGGGAGTGAGATACCATCATTGGTATCTCTTTTATACCTATTATATGTTTGCAGAAAGGTTTATCATGCATATACTGAACATTGATCTTGAATATTTTCATTAACAATGTACATTGTGTATTCACTTTATATGTATATGCAGTCTGCTTATTCTGGACATGGATTTACAAGTATCTACTGTGTACCTATTGATCTATATATGGTGCTAGTCAGTAAGGCCACATGATGGGCTAAATATGTGTGTATGCTTAAAGGGACAGTTTACTCAAAAATGGTCTCCCCTTTAATTTGTTCCCAATGATCCACTTTACCTGCTGGAGTGTATTAAATTGTTTACAAGTAGATCCTTGACCCTTATATTGGCATTTGAAATTGTTGATTTAGCATGTGGTATCCCCACCTATTCTGAAAGTTTGTGGCCGCGCGTACCAGCTATAGATAAGCTTTGTAAACACAGCCAGCAGAAGAAATTATATTCCCAGTAGGATATAGCAGAGATAAGGTAATAAAATGTTGATTTTCCATTGTTCTCTCCAAGTACTGGCGATTGTTTTATGGACAGATATAAGATTAAGAAACATGTTTTTGTACACAATGTGATACAGTAATGAGATCTGATTATACCTACAAGCTCAACCCATTTTATTAGGTTGTGGCTTCAAAACACAAAATCAGAGCTTTAATATTCACAAATAAACCTTAAAAAGCTAATTTTCATACATTTTTTACTCTGCAGTTGGTAAAAAAAGCAATTGTAAACACATTAAGGGAAAATTATTTTACAGTATACTGTCCCTTTAAAGGGACACTGAACCCAAATTTTTTCTTTTGTGATTCAGAGCAATTTTCTGATTTACTCCTAATATCAAATTTTCTTCATTCTCTTGGTATCTTGATTTGAAATGCAAGAATATAAGATTAGATGCCGGCCCATTTTTGGTGAACAACCTGGGTTGTTCTTGCTGATTGGTGGATAAATTCACCCACCAATAAACAAGTGCTGTCCAGAGTTCTGAACTAATACAAAAGCTAAGATGCCTTCTTTTTCAAATAAAAATATCAAGAGAACGAAGAAAAATTCATAATAGGAGTAAATTAGAAAGTTGCTTAAAATTGCATGCTCTATCTGAATCTCAAATGAAAAAATGTGGGTTCAGTATCCCTTTAAGTATTTACATGTATACTACATACTGATGCTTATGTCATGTACAGATTTATTATCTTTGTATAAACTTATGTATAAGTTTATATACTTTAGGGTACATCAGAAAAAATAGTTTGGATGCCTAACAGGTCTGATATTTTTTGACTTTCAAGAGATCATGAGTATTGTTCTCTTTGAAGCAGAGTTCTCCTTATTGACCAGTGGTCCTATCGCATTTTGCCAAAAATCCTTCAGAGGCGGCAACCTTTATAAAAGTTTTTGGAGGATATGGGAATAATTCATTCCAGTACCAGTGTTGCCTCAGGGTCAAGGGTTTTACTTATCTGTTCATTGTCCAAAGGGACTTACAGTTCTTTCCCAGATTTAACAGCCCTTAACATGTTTGTCAGGCTTCACACTTGTATAATGGGAACAATCCTCACAATTTTACCCTTAGTCCAAAACACTGCCAGTTTGCCACTCTGTGTTAGGTACAATCTTGGTGGGGATCAGAATTCAGGGCATTTCATTTGCATCGTATCTGGATGACATACTAGTGCAAGCTCATTCCCTGTCACTAACTATTACTCCTACTCACAAGATTCTGTCTTCCTTCAAGACCATGGTTGGAGAATCAATGTACCCAAAAGCTCATTATATTCTGCTATAAGGGTAGCATTTATAGGAGTCATAATAGACTTAATTGTATGCATCCAGTTCCTAACAGAACTTTGAAAAATAAAGATTCAGAGGGTGTGTCTCTTCCTACAATTGGCTCCATTTCCATAAGTAACTCAGTGCTTGGAGGCAGTTCCTTTTGCCCCTCTTCACTTGAGGCCCCTTCAATTGTCTATGCTACCTCAGTGGTAAAAAAATATCTACATTTGGAACAACAGATTGCTTTGGATTTCTCCATCAGACAATCTTTGTCTTGGGAACACAAAGTCTTTCTTTTGACCCTTGGGGTATCCTTCCTTTGTCAGTCATGGGTTATTGTGCCGATGGACACCAGTCTCTCAGGCTGGGGGGCGGTCTGGGTTTCTTGAAGAGCTCAATGAGTTTGGTCTCCTCTAGAGGAAAGGTTACCAATCAACATTCTGGAACTTTTTGCGATTCTTTGGGCTCTTCAGTCCTGGTCCCTATTGAAGGAGGAAAAGTTTATTAATTTTCGATATCATGGCGGTGGCCAACATAAATCATCAAGGGAGGTACCTGCAGTCATGCAGGAAGTGTCTCAGACTTTGTCTTAGGCAGAGAGAAATCATTGCTCCCTATCGGCAATTCAGATACCAGGTGTGAACAACTGGGAGGTGGATCATCTAAGCCGTCAAGCGGTCCATCCAAGAGAGTGACCTCTTCATTAGGACATTTTTGAACGCTTAGTGATCAAATGGAGCTTACAGGACATGATGGTCTCTCACTTAATTCACAATGTATTGTGCAAGTTCAAGAGATCCAAAAGCTTAAATGACAGATACCTTGGTATGTCCATGGGAGAAGCATACTTGTTTCCTTCATTTGTTCTTTTTTCAAGAGTCTTTGCTCAGATCAAACAGGAGTCAGTGTCAGTAATATTAATTGTTCCAGCCTGGCCCTGCAGGACATGGTATGCGGATTTAGTTCAGATGTCCTCATCTCCTCCATGGATTCTTCCTCTGAGACAAGACCATCAGGATCTCAAATTTCTAAATCTAACAGCGTGGAGGTTAAATGCCTAGTTTTGAGACATAGAGGGTTCTCAGATTTGGTCTTTGAAACTTTGATGCAGGCCAGAAAAGCCTGTGACACAAAAGATTTATCACAAGATTTTGAAGGAATATTTTGAGTGGTGTTCTTCCAGATTTGCTGTTATAAAGTCAATCCCAGATATTATCGGCCTACCATTATATCGATGGTTTTCTCCAAAATTATGTCAAACAGCTGCCCTCGTATTTAAAAGACACTAGAGATATTTTAGACTGTCTTAACAGACTCACATGGGATAGCCAATATACATTAGTCACTTGTAACGTGTCCTCTCTTAATACTAGCATATTATTGATTTTGATATAGACCAAACACTACAAAATGAACAAAAAGATTTCATCTTGGAGGGTATTAAGTTCATTTTAGAACAAAATTACTTTTCTTTTGAAGAACACTTCTATTTGCAAAGAAAAGGAACTGCGATGGGCACAAGATTCATGTCATGGGCTAGGTGCGAATCTTGTGCTCTACAAGAGATACATAGATCATCGTATTATGGTATGGAAAGGGGACACAGGAGAGCTAGATACATTAATTTCTGAATGAACTCGAACCAAATAGGGATACAATTTACCCACACTTATAGTAAATCGAAAATCACCTTCTTAGATTTAAATATAGAAATAACAGGGGAGGAAGTAGTCACTACCACACACTTCAAAAAAGTAGATGCAAATAATCTCATTCATTATAATAGTTGCCACTTACAAAAGTGGAAAGACAACATCCCAAAAGGACAGTTTATTAGGATTAAAAGAAATTGTTCCAGACCCATAGATTATGAACATCAACTATTATTTTTGGAACAAAAATTTATAGAAAGAGGCTATAACACATCCATCACAGAAAAAGCCAAGATGGACGTTGACGAGATAGATGCAGTCTACTAAAGAAAAATGAAAATGAAAATATTGACAACAACCCTCTAATAGATCAAACACATATTAATGTTTCTTTTATTACCGATTATAATTGTGAATGAAAGACCTAGACTAATATATAAAAAGTTATGAGTAAAAAAGCAGCGTTAAGCCTCATAACGCTGCTTTTTCACTACCCCTGGTATTATGAGTCTTGCAGATTTAGGGGCACTGCACAATTTTTTGACCTTACCGCAAATCAACTTACGCACGTGAGGGGTGCGTTGCTAACTTGCACGTTATACTCACTGCTCACTTTCCTACAGCGCTGGTATTACAGGTTTTTACAAACCCGGCGTTTAAAGGCAAGAAGTGAGCGTAGAGCAAAATTGTGCTCCATACCACACTCCAATACCAGCGCTGCTTAAGTCAGCGGTGAGCTGGTTGTACGTGCTCGTGCATGATTTCCCCATAGACATCAATGGGGAGAGCCGGCTGAAAAAAAGCCTAACACCTGCAATAAAGCAGCGCAAAGCTCCGTAACGCAGCCCCATTGATTCCAATGGGGAAACTAAATTTATGTTTACACCTAACACCCTAACATGAACCCCGAGTCTAAACACAGCTAATCTTACACTTATTAACCCCTAATCTGCCGCCCCGACACCTACATTATATTTATTATCCCCTAATCTACCGCTCTGGACATCGCCGACACCTACATTATACCTATTAACCCCTAATCTCCCGCCCCCAATGTCGCCAAAACCTACCTACACTTATTAACCCCTAATCTGCTGCCTCCAACGTCGCAGCCACTATAATAAACATATTAACCGCCGCACTCCCGCATCGCAAACACTAGTTAAATATTATTAACCCCTAATCTGCTGTCCCTAACATCGCCGCCACCTACCTACATTTATTAACCCCTAATCTGCCACCCCCAATGTCGCCGCCACTATATTAAATGTATTAACCCCTAAATCTAAGTCTAACCCTAACACCCCCTAACTTTAATATAATTCAAATAAATCTAAAAAAAAATTACTATCATTAACTAAATTATTCTATTTAAAACTAAATATTTACCTATAAAATAAACCCTAAGCTAGCTACAATATAACTAATAGTAGCTTAGGGATTATTTAAATTTTACAGGCAAGTTTTATTTATTTTAACTAGGTAGAATAGTTACTAAATAGTTATTAACTATTTAATAACTACCTAGCTAAAATAAATACAAATTGACCTGTAAAATAATACCTAACCTGTCTTACACTAACACCTAACCTAACCCTACAATTAAATAAATTCCCTAAATGAAATACAATTAACTAAATTCAATACAATTAGCTAAATTACAACAAAAAAACCCACTAAATTACAGAAAATAAAAAACAAATTACAAGATCTTTAAACTAATTACACCTAATCTAATAGCACTATCAAAATAAAAAAAGCCCACCCAAAATAAAAAATACCCTAGCCTAAACTAAACTACCAATAGCCCTTAAAAGGGCCTTTTGCGGGGTATTGCCCCAAAGAAAACAGATCTTTTACCTGTAAAAAAAAATACAAACAACCCCCCCCCCACAGTAAAACCCACCATCCACACAACCAACCCCCCAAATAAAACCCTAACTAAAAAAAAAACTAAGCTCCCCATTGCCCTGAAAAGGGCATTTGGATGGGCATTACCCTTAAAAAGGGCATTTAGCACTATTGCAGCCCAAACACCTAATCTAAAAATAAAACCCACCCAATACACTCTTAAAAAATCTTAACACTAAATCCTGAAGATCCACTTACAGTTTTGAAGAGCTGACATCCATCCTCAACGAAGCCGGTAGAAGTCTTTATCCAAGCGGCAAGATGTCCTCAACGAAGCCGGCAGAAGTGATCCTCCAGACGGGCTGAAAAAAACCTAACACCTGCAAAAAAGCAGCGTTCAGCTCCTAACGCAGCCCCATTGTTTCCTATGGGGAAACACTTCCTAAGTCTGCACCTAACACCCTAACATGAACCCAGAGTCTAAACACCCCTAATCTTACACTTGTTAACCCCTAATCTGCCGCCCCCACTATCGCTGACCCCTGCATTATATTATTAACCCCTAATCTACCGCTCCGGACACCGCCGCAACTTACGTTATCCCTATGAACCCCTAATCTGCTGCCCCCAATGTCGCTGACACCTACATTATAATTATTAACCCCTAATCTGCCCCCCCAATGTTGCCGCTACCTTACCTACACTTATTAACCCCTAATCTGCCGACCGGACCTCGCCGCCACTATAATAAATGTATTAACCCCTAAACCGCCGCACTCCTGCCTCGCAAACCCTATAATAAATAGTATTAACCCCTAATCTGCCCTCTTTGACATCTTTGACACCTAACTTCAAGTATTAACCCCTAATCTGCCAACCGGACCTCGCCGCAAACCCTATAATAAATAGCATGCCCCAAAGAAAACAGCTCTTTTGCCTGTAAGGGGGGTTTGGGTGGGTTAGATTAGGGGTATGTGGGTTGTAATGTGGGGGGGTATTGTATGTTTTTTTACAGGCAAAAGAGCTGTTTTCTTTTGGGCATGCCCCGCAAAAGGCCCTTTTAAGGGCTGGTAAGGTAATAGGGCTGTTAAATTTTTATTTTAGAATAGGGTAGGGCATTTTTTTATTTTGGGGGGCTTTGTTATTTTTTTAGGGGGCTTAGAGTAGGTGTAATTAGTTTAAAATTCTTGTAATCTTTTTTTATTTTTTGTAATTTAGTGTTTGTTTTTTTTGTAATTTAGTTTAGTTGATTTAATTGTAGGTAATTGTAGGTAGTTTATGTAATTTATTTATTGATAGTGTAGTGTTAGGTTTAATTGTAACTTAGGTTAGGATTTATTTTACAGGTAATTTTGTAATTATTTTAACTAGGTAGCTATTAAATAGTTATTAACTATTTAATAGCTATTGTACCTAGTTAAAATAAATACAAAGTTGCCTGTAAAATAAATATAAATCCTAAAATAGCTACAATATAATTATTAATTATATTGTAGCTATATTAGGGTTTATTTTACAGGTAAGTATTTAGCTTTAAATAGGAATAATTTATTTAATAAGAGTTAATTTATTTAGTTAGATAAAAATTATATTTAACTTAGGGGGGTGTTAGTGTTAGGGTTAGACTTAGCTTTAGGGGTTAATACATTTATTAGAGTAGCTGCGAGGTCCGGTCGGCAGATTAGGGGTTAATACTTGAAGTTAGGTGTTAAAGATGTTAGGGAGGGCAGATTAGGGGTTAATACTATTTATTATAGGGTTTGCGAGGCGGGAGTGTGGCGGTTTAGGGGTTAATACATTTATTAGAGTAGCGGCGAGGTCCGGTCGGCAGATTAGGGGTTAATAAGTGTAGGTAGGTAGCGGCGACGTTGGGAGGGGCATATTAGGGGTTAATAAATATTATGTAGGTGTCGGCGATGTTAGGGGCAGCAGAATAGGGGTACATAGGGATAATGTAGGTCGCGGCGGTGTGCGGTCGGCAGGTTAGGGGTTAAAATTTATTAGAGTGGCGGTGATGTGGGGGGACCTCGGTTTAGGGGTGCATAGGTAGTTTATGGATGTTAGTGTACTTTAGAGCACAGTAGTTAAGAGCTTAACTCCTGACTTTTTTCTGCGGCTGGAGTTTTGTTGTTAGAGTTCTAACGCTCACTTCAGCCAAGACTCTAAATACCAGCGTTAGGAAGATCCCATTGAAAAGATAGGATACGCAATTGGCGTAAGGGGATCTGCGGTATGGAAAAGTCACGGCTGGAAAGTGAGCGTTAGACCCTTTCCTGACTGACTCTAAATACCAGCGGGCGGCCAAAACCAGCGTTAGGAACCCTTAACGCTGGTTTTGACGGCTAACGCAGAACTCTAAATCTAGGCGTAAGCTAGCTACAATATAACTAATAGTTACATTGTATCTAGCTTAGGGTTTATTTTTATTTTACAGGCAAGTTTGTATTTATTTTATATGTTACAATGGGGATCAGACTGCATTATGTCCATATCCAATTCAGGGATGATCATTCCCCTTTTATGTACTTTTCAATGAATATTGTAACCTGTGTTGTTATTGTTTATTTGTTTCAATAAAGAAAAATTTCCAAAAAAAAAAAAAAGAGCTTTATGAACCGGCGTTAGCCCAGAAAGCTCTTAACTAATAGTTACATTGTATCTAGCTTAGGGTTTATTTTTATTTTACAGGCAAGTTTGTATTTATTTTAACTAGGTAGAATAGTTACTAAATAGTTACTAACTATTTACTAACTACCTAGCTAAAATAAATACAAATTTACCTGTAAAATAAAAATTAACCCTAAGCTAGATACAATGTAACTATTAGTTATATTGTAGTTAATTTAGGGTTTATTCTACAGGTAAGTATTTATTTTTAAATAGGAATTTTTTAGTTATTAATAGTAAGTTTTATTTAGATTTCTTTTAATTATATTTAAGTTAATTGGATTGATTGAAACAGCCAATAGAATGCGAGCTAAATCCTATTGGCTGATTGGATCAGCCAATAGGATTGAACTTCAATCCTATAGGCTGATTTCATCAGCCAATAGGATTTTTTCAACCTTAATTCCGATTGGCTGATAGAATTCTATCAGCCAATCGGAATCTACGGGACGCCATCTTGGATGACGTCACTTAAAGGAACCTTCATTCCAGAAGAAGCCGTCGATTGAAGAGGATGTTCCGCACCGTCGATTGAAGAGGATGTTCCGCGTCGGAAGGATGAAGATAGAAGATGCCGTCTGGGTGAAGACTTCTGCCCGTCTGGAGGACCACTTCTGCCGGCTTCGTTGAGGACATCTTGCCGCTTGGATGAAGACTTCTACCGGCTTCGTTGAGGATGGATGTCGGCTTTTCAAAACTGTAATTGGATCTTCGGGGGTTAGTGTTAGGATATTTTAAGGGTGTATTGGGTGAGTTTTATTTTTAGATTAGGGGTTTGGGCTGCAATAGAGCTAAATGCCCTTTTAAGGGCAATGCCCATCCAAATGCCCATAGGGCCATAGGGATCTTAGTTTTTTTTTAGTTAGGGTTATATTTGGGGGGTTGGTTGTGTGGGTGGTGGATTTTAATGTTGGGGGGGTTGTTTGTATTTTTTTTTTGTTTAAATATTTTTATTGATTTTTTCATATCAAAACATCATAATACAAATAAACTTCAAACAGGAAGCAATACAGGTTCAGTCTGAAAAAAGTCACATTCATTATAGACTTATCGGGATTTTACTCTGAATAGTATTATTTTCGTATCCAACAAAGTATCCTAGTCCAAACAGATAGAAACAATTCTCACACAATACCTCCTCTGTCCCTGGCCTTTTATATGGCAGTCCGTCCTATCCTTCTAGACCTTTCAATATGCATAATATAAGGTTCCCACATTTCAATGAAACGGTCTTTAGTGTTTAAGAGTTCTGCTGTGGCACTCGACATATTATAGTGGTATTCTATTCTCTTTTCAATATACTCAAATGAAGGGGTAGCCATCTTCCAAAACTTAGCTATACACATGCGTGTGATAGTACAAATCATATTAACTAATTTAGAATGCCTCTTTAAATGTCCTTCTAGTGGAAAATGTAAAAGGGCCTGCTCTGGGGAAAGGGCTATATCTGCTTCTAATAGCATGCTTAAGTAACTTGAGATGTGATCCCATATCCGCTTGACCCCCCCCCCCCCCACAGTGCCACCACAAATGTAGATATGTCCCCACTACGTTACATCCTCTGTAGCATTGATGATGCGCACGCTCTTCATCTTTAACCCCTCTAGTGGTGTAGATGTACCACCTGTGTATTACTTTGAGGTAGTTTTCTTTTAAGTTAGCATTAGGGGAGAATTTAAGACCTCTCTGAATATTTTCTGTCCATGTTTCTACTGACCAAGATCTGCCTAAATCCCTTTCCCATTTTATCATGCCACATTTTTTTTTATCTTTTTCTTTGACATTAAAAATTGGGTATAGTATAGTAACTATGCCCCTCTTGTAGTCTTTAGCTAAGCACAATGACTCATATGTGGTGTTATGCTCTCTCTTTGTGTTTCCTAATATCTCTTGTACCCTTTCATTTGAGTTGTAGGTATTGAAACCATAGATTTCTATCAGGTTCCCCTAGTCCTTCATACTGCTGAAAAGTTATTATCTTACCATTTACAAGTGTGTCTGCAATACGGTATAGGCCTTTATTTTCCCATTTTCCCTGCAATTGTGAACTTATTATTGATTTGATGGGTATTAAGGGTGTAGCTTGAGATCGATTATTAATAATTGTATGAGTTCTGGTCAATTTGTCCCATAAAATTATAGTGTGATGTATTGCTACATACTGCCTTAGGGATTGGGGTGTGTCTTGTTTGTCTGCCCATAGTAGTCTGTCTAGTCTGCCTACCTCCATGATATCAGTTTCTAGTTGAACCCATTGTGGAGTCTTTGTCGTTTTATGCCATTGGATGGTTTGGGCCATTCTAGCTGCATAATAATAAGATCTTAGGTCTGGGAGCCCCACTCCTCCCCCTGATTTATGTCTGGTCAGAGTGTCCTTATAAATTCTTGCCCTTTTCCCCTGCCAAATAAATTTGAGGATTTCCGTCTGCATCGTTAGTAACTCTGATATCGGCACGTTTATTGGGAGAGAGCGAAATAAATAGAGGATTTTAGGTAGTATCGTCATTTTGATGGACATAATCCTTCCATATAATGACAGTTTATGTTTAGCCCACTTGGTCAACAATGTCTTAACCTGATTAAATATAACTTTATAATTTTCTCTGTAAAGAGTGTGCATATTTCTTGAAAGGTAAATACCTAAATATTTGATGGAAGTTTTTGCCCAGGAGAAGGCAAAGTTAATCTCCAGAAGTTTTTTCGTGTGATTAGGTAGGTGGATATCCAGAGCCTCACATTTACTCTCGTTCACCTTATAACCTGATAGTAGGCCAAATTTATCTATCTTTGAGTATATTACTGGGAGGGAGAGCAAAGGTTTAGTGACTGCGAGGATGACATCATCCGCAAATAGTGATATTTTATATTCGTTTCCACCTAGCTTAATTCCCGATATGTTGGGGTTGTCTCTAATTCTCTGGGCTAATGGTTCAATACACAGTGCGAATAATAACGGAGACAGTGGGCAGCCCTGTCTAGTCCCATTTCTGATTGCTATTTGCTTCGTTTGGTATCCCGACAGTCTTATAAACGCATCTGGGGTAGAATACAACTTTTTTAACCCAGTGTAAAATGGACCCCTTATTTCTGCCTTATTAAGGACTGCTAGCATATACTCCCAATTGATTCTGTCGAATGCCTTCTCCGCATCCAGGGTAAGGAACAGAGAAGGCATTCCTTTATTAATGCCAGATTTATCAAGTCTATAATCTTTCTTACATTATCTGGAGCCTCTCTCTGAGCTATAAATGCTACCTGGTCAGTATTTATTAAATTTTTGATGGGGATAGCCAATCGGTTTGCCAAAATTTTGGTGAATAGCTTAAGGTCCTGATTTATCAATGAAATTGGCCTATAGTTTTGACAATATTGTTTACATTTCCCCGGTTTTGGAATAACTGTCACCCTCGCAGTCAACAAATCCTGTGGTATATCTATGCCTTGCATAATGTTATTAAAAATAATTACTAGATGTGGTACTACAGATTTTTGAAGGTCCTTATAGAAGGAGCCTGGAAACTCGTCCGGGCCTGGGGCTTTATTTCTCTTTAATCCTTTAATAGCTAGGTGTACCTCCTGTAATGTGATAGGCTCATTGAGCAAATCAAGATGTTCTTGGGAGATTTTTTTTAATGTGCTACTCTCCAGGAAATTATCTAATTCTTTTCGTTTATCTACACCGAGTTTAGGTTGTGGCAAATTATAAAGTAAACTGTAATAATTGGCAAATTCATTAGCTATCTGTCGAGGGTCGTTGGTCACTGATCCATTTGCTAACTGTATTTGTGGAATAGTGGAAGCTCTGGTCATATCTTTCAATTTATTTGCTAATAATTTGTCAGGCTTATTTCCATACGTGTAGTATCTCGTATCAATTGCTTTCAATGAGGAAATCGCCTCTTTGTCAAGTAACAGATTGAGTTCCTCACTTTTCTTTTTTAATACTTTAGATAGGCCACCCTTGGGATTTCTCAGTGCCTGTTCTCGAATTGTGGAGATCTCCTTCCTCAATTGTTCTATTGTGTAGTTATATTGTTTTTTAACTTTGGAAGATTCAGCTATAATCAGGCCCCTAATGGAGGCCTTCAGAGCACTCCATATTATATTTGGGTTGGATGTAGAGCCCTCATTTATTTTCATGAATTCGTTGATATGTTGCTCAATTTGGTGTTTAAAAACTTCATTCTGGAATACTTTGGGATGCATGGTCCAGGACCTTACTCTACCTGGGTTTAACACTCCTTCTAAGTCTATTCTCATCATGTCATGATCTGACCATACACAACTACTAATAGTAGCCTGCGTAACTAGGGGTAGTATGATTTGACTTATTAATATCAAGTCAATTCTAGAACGTGTGCCATGTACTGATGAGTAATAGGTGTACTCTTGGGCCCCTCTATTTACTGCTCTCCAGCTGTCTAATAAATTGTGGTCTAGTAGTAAATCCCTTAAGATTTGCTGATCTGGGGTCTGTCTTCTGTGCTTTTGAGAGTCTATTGATTTCCTGTCTAATCTATCATCTAGAGTCATATTAAAGTCGCCCCCCCATGATTATTTTATATCTCTTCCAGGAAAATAATAGCTTGCTTACTTTGGTAAAAAATGGCCCTTGGTGATCATTAGGGGCATAAATGTTCACTAACAGGATTGGTGTGTTATGTATCAAACCCCGCACTATGAGGTATCTCCCTTCCCTATCAGAGATTATTTCCTCCTCTTTAAAATAAAGGGAGGCATGTAAAAGTATGGAGACACCACATTTCTTCTTATTATTGATAGCATGATATTTAGTACGGAAGAATTTATCCCAATACTTAGGTGTCGTGGTGGAGGTAAAGTGAGTTTCCTGTATCATCACTATGTTAGCTTTTTGGGCCTTATACTCTAAAATGGCTTTCTTCCTCTTTATATTGGAATTAAGGCCTCTGGCATTATGTGAAATTACTCTAACCTGCATTTTTTTTTTATTTCTAAGCTTAATAGTATTTGGGAGGCCTATATACCTGTAGTCTAATTGAGCTGAAGATGTGGAATCTTTGCATGGTGTGAGGATACCTTCATATTTGGAGTCTATTAATAAACCTATTTTTCGTGACTGTAGTAGCTTAACCTTTAGAACCAAACAATAAAACATACAACAATTAAATAGAACATTCAAACAGGGTGCCTTAAACTGCACCTGGGAAATTTTTGACCTTTTGGTCAGTATTCAACTCTGGAGTAATCTTCTTATAAATTTCTTACTTTCTATCATCTGACATTATATTGAGGGAGAAAATATAGCAGCAAAAAGGAAAACAATAATAGAGATAGACAAATAATAAATAAAAAGAAAAAACAATGGATAGAGACTATACAATTTACCATTACAACTCATGGACTCATGTCTCTTTCACATATATCTTACAATCAGTCCAGCAGTGGGAGGTAAAGTTACTATTATTTTGATCCTTATCACCTTGGCTTGGAAGGATACTTTCCTCATGGAACAGGAGGATTCTCTTCGTTGTTGGAGTTCTGATCTTCACTGGAGAATGTAGCTGGTTTTGATTTTTTTGCATTGCTTTTTTTAGCGACCACAGACCACTCTCTCTGAGGTATTCTTCTCACTGTCTGCTGTGTGGCCTGCTTCATAGGTTCTTCCACCATTATTTCCAACTTGTTCAGTATTATCTGTCCCTTTTCCAGAGATGAGCAAGAATATAGGGTATTCTGGTGGGTAAAGATCAGCTTGAAGGGAAAGTTCCACCGGTACCTTAATTTCTCCCTGTTAAGCGCCTCCACAATCGGCTTCATTTCACGCCTCTTTCTCAATGTTATGGGGGATAAGTCAGTATATATTTGGATATTGTGACCTTCATATGTGATCGATTTAGCTTGTCTTGCCGCTTGTAAGATCATTTCCTTGACATGGTAGTAATGTAGCTTAATTATAATGTCTCTGGCTTTGGATTGGGAGGGTCTGGTGAGGGCTCTGTGGATTCTATCAAATAGTAACATGTTGATTTCTGTATCTGGAATAAGTTGATGAAATTTCTCTGTGACATCCGCTTGGAGATTTTTGTAATCTTCTGGGAGATTCCTGATTCTCAAATTTGATCTTCTAGATCTGTTTTCTAAGTCTTCCACCTTCTCTTTAAGTTTTTTAATATATATAGCATGATCTAGCAGGGTGTGTTGAATTTGGGGAATTTCTTCCGTGATATCATCAATCTTGTTCTCTAGCTCCGTTGTCCTTCCTCCAATTTCTCTTATGTCCTTCTTGAGGTCATATATTGCTGTTTTCAATTCTTCATGGAAGAAGGCTTTGATCTGAGTTAACAGTTCGTTGTTTGGGATATCCTTTCCCACTTGGTTATCTTCCTCTGTTGGTTCTGCCTCAGAGGGTAGCTTTGTTGGAGAAGCTGCTTTATCTATGAGTTTAAGTTTAAGTTGCGACTTGGATAAGCAGTCCTTTACTGTTTGGTTCCTGCTCTTCATCTTGAAGAATGTCCCCCTTCAGCAGATATGTTACAAAATTGGTCAGAGAAGCAGATGTATTGAAAACGCTACACCTGTATTCTCCTTTGCTCACCTTGCCTCCCTTTCCTCTTCCAACAGCTTTATAAAGACATTAGTTTGCTGCTAGGTAGCATTATGTCAGCTAGTATCCTCAATGTCTCTTTGAGATCACTCCAGGTTGAATTTTTATATGTTTAGCCAAACATTGCAAGCTTTAAATATCTCTCCAGAGTGTTGTTAATATTTCTTAGTATCTCAGGGTCTGCCGTTCCAATGTCTACGTGACAGCATTAACCACAGAAAGTCTCGCTAGAAGTATCCCAATCTCGCCTTGTTGAGGTGCAGAATCAGGCTAGTGAGAGGTGAGATGTTATCTGCTGTGGCTTTATTAGAACTACTTAGGTTGAGAACCCTGAATCTGATGTTAGTGACTTCTCATGCTCTCTGCCTATTTAGGCATACAGTTAATTAGTCTGCAGCTTTTAGTTGCTTTCTGCTTTATAATCTTCCCCCAGTGTCTCTCCCCTATACTGCAGGCATGCTCCGGTTATAATATAAACTCACTCTCTAGGCAAGGTTTTATGATAAAATGATATAGTGAGTAGATGTATAATACAATCTTAATAATGATAGTGCATCTAAAATGGCGACTTTTCCCGCCACTCACCCTTATGTTGCTGATCCCTGAAGCAGACTTCAAAGCATATATGTAGTTTCCAGAAGATATTGTCACCTTCTTTTTTGCCTGATCCCCTCAGCCCTCACCTCCAGGCAATGACTCCTGAGGCCTCCTCCACCTCCTCAATTATTATACCTTCCGGTAAGCTGCTCCACTTTAAATGCTTATTTTTGGTTTGATATAGCCAATCCTTGGGTCCACTTAGTATAAGCTGGCCGGTCGGGTGGTAGGGATTTGAATTATATTGATTTCGGCCCCTTGCTGCACTTCATCCGGCCCGGGGTAGGCCGCATCCACGGCCTTTCCTAGTTTCGGCCTGGTTCTGGAAACCGGATCGCTCGAAAATGGCTCCAAAATACCCAGAATTTGCCCTGCTGCCTCCTAGTAGTGTCCAGAGGCACACAGGACTTAATGTATAAAGTTAGCAGTGCCAAAACAGCTTTAAAAATACTCAATTTTGTGATCTCTGTCTGGAGCTCCAGCTAAAAGCTTCCTCACAGTTTGTTTGTATTTTTTTTACAGGTAAAAGAGCTGATTTTTTTGGGGCAATGGCCCGCAAAAGGCCCTTTTAAGGGCTATTGGTAGTTTAGTTTAGGCTAGGGTTTTTTTTATTTTGGGTGGGCCTTTTTTATTTTAATAGGGCTATTAGATTAGGTGTAATTAGTTTAAAGATCTTGTAATTTGTTTTTTATTTTCTGTAATTTAGGTTGTTTTTTTTTGTAATTTAGCTAATTGCATTGAATTTAGTTAATTGTATTTAATTTAGGGAATTTATTTAATTGTAGGGTTAGGTTAGGTGTTAGTGTAAAACAGGTTAGGTATTATTTTACAGGTCAATTTGTATTTATTTTAGCTAGGTAGTTATTAAATAGTTAATAACTATTTAGTAACTGTTCTACCTAGTTAAAATAAATAAAACTTGCTTGTAAAATAAAAATAAACCCTAAGCTAGCTACAATGTAACTATTAGTTATATTGTAGCTAGCTTACGGTTTATTTTATAGGTAAGTATTTAGTTTTAAATAGGAATTATTTAGTTAATGATAGTAATTTTACTTAGATTTATTTTAATTATATTAAAGTTACGGGGTGTTAGGGTTAAACTTAGATTTAGGGGTAATAAATTTAATATAGTGGCGCGACGTTGGGGGCGGCAGATTAGGGGTTAATAAATGTAGGTAGGTGGCGGTGATGTTAGGGATAGCAGATTAGGGGTTAATAATATTTAACTAGTGTTTGCGATGCGGGAGTGCGGCAGTTTAGGGGTTAATATGTTTATTATAGTGGCGGCGACGTTGGGGGCGGCAGATTAGGGATTAAAAAGTGTAGGTAGGTTGCAGCAACATTGGGGGGTGGGAGATTAGGGGTTAATAAATATAATGAAGGTGTTGGCGATGTCGGGGGCGGCAGATTAGGGGTTAATAAGTATAATGTAGGTGTCGGCGATGTCCAGAGCAGCAGATTAGGGGTTAATAAATATAATGTAGTTGTTGGCGATGTCGGGGGCGGTAGATTAGGGGTTAATAAGTGTAAGATTAGGGGTGTTTAGACTCAGGGTTCATGTTAGGGTGTTAGGTGTAAACATAAAATTTAGTTTCCCCATAGGAATCAATGGGGCTGCGTTACGGAGCTTTACGCTGCTTTATTGCAGGTGTTAGACTTTTTCTCAGCAGGTTCTCCCCATTGATGTCTATGGGTAAATCGTGCACAAGCACGTATAACCATCTCACCGCTGACTTAAAGGGACAGTAAACCGCACCATTATACTAAGTGCAGCTCGCTCCTGCTCTGTCTGACAGCAGGAGTGAGCTGCACTTAGTATAATGGCGCGGTCGGGCCAGGCTCTGACTATACAGCTGGCCCGATGCGCTGTGTAAAACAAACAGACCAGCTCAGAAGATCACAGAGCGCGGGTCTGTAAAACAGCCGTTTCTTTTAAAAATTATAAGGGAATATTAGGTTTTACAATGTTTGTGCTAATATAATGTTATATAATTCTGCACTATGTGCAGAATTATATAACATTATTTTTAAGGTTTACTGACACTTTAAGCAGCGCTGGTATTGGAGTGCGGTATGGAGCACAATTTTGCTCTACGCTCACTTCTTGCCTTTTAACGCCGGGTTTGTAAAAACCTGTAATACCAGCGCTGTAGGAAAATGAGCGGTGAGAATAACGTGCAAGCTAGCAACGCACCCCTCATAATGCAAAACTCGTAATCTGGCCGATAGTAATTAGTTGTTTATCTTGATGCACTACAATCAGTATATACACATTTCCTACCTTTACCCTAGCTGATTAGCGCTGACACTTCTCTTCTATATTACCTTCATTAGTTAGAATTAGGCCAGTTGTGAAACCTATTTCTTCACCCAGGAATTTGAATCTAATTCTCTCTATTTTACAAGGTCCTCCTTTTCAACCAATGCATTCCATTGATATCTACTGTTATCTTGGAAAGTACTTTTCCTATTAGTTTCTGAGTTGTCAGCCAGGTCTTGTGATTCTCCATTTCTAATTATGTACAAGGATAAGGCTGTACTTTATACCAAATATGATTTTTTTCCTAAGGTAGTTTCTATGGAAAATATCAATCAAGAAATTGTTTTTACTTCATTGTGTTCAGATCCTGCAAACTCTAAGGAGCGGGTATTACATAATCTTGATGTATTCAGGGCTTTGAAATTCTATCTCCAAGCTACTAAAGATTTCAGAAAACTGCTAGTTTGTTTGTTCACTACCTCTGGGACTCGTAAGGGGCAGGATACGTTGGCCTCTTGGATCAAACAAGTGATTCACAAATACTTGGTGGCGGGAAATTACTTCCTAAGCATAATAAAGCTCTTTCTACAAGAGCAGTTGCAACCTTGTGGGGTTTTAAAAATGATGCATCTTTGGAGCAGATTTGCAAAGCTGCAACTTGGTCTTCTCTGCATACTTTTTCCAAATTTTATCGCTTTGATGTTTTTGCTTCTTCACAAACTCCAATGTCGGAAAAATAGGAACTACCAGAAGAATTGTCTTACCCTTTCCATAACATAGTCCATCCACTTGGGGATTAATTCGATATGTTATAGAGGACTGTGGAGCATCATTATTTAACAAAAGAAAACAAAATTTATGCTTTGCTGATCATTTACATTTTCTTTCGGAATGATAATGGTACACAAGCCCAGTCCGTTTTTGGGTGACAGTTCTAATGACATCTCTACAGCCCTGTTTAAGAGAGAGATGGGAGGTGGGAGGAATTTTAAAGTTTGATATGGGTTCTTGACCTACTCCTAGTGGCGGGAAATATATCCCATATGTTATGGAGGACTGTGCGCCATCATCCTTCCAAAAGAAAATAATTTATCAGGTAAGCATTTGGTTTTTTTCTTTGATTCATATAAGTACATAGTAAAACATTGTATGACTACATATGTGATTATCTTCAAAACACCTGAACCTCAAATATTAGAGTTTCATTATGGCCTAGTTCCTAAATTGGTTTTGCTACAAAAATAAATAAATAACAACAGCACTCCATTTTAGTGGCTGGATCATATTTAACCATTTCTGTTTAATGACAGCTCGCTGTTTGCAGGACACTAAATTGTAGCGAAAACCGATGATTTTTCTATAGCGGCAGCTGGGAGTTTATGAGTTGTTATAACGTTGGTACCTATATAGCATATGGCACAACTTCAAATATTTCCTAGGACAGGGAGGTGAGTGGAATTGAGTGAGTGGGGAAGGCAAAGTTCTGAAGTTGGTGTTGTGGAAAAAAAGTTAGGGCTGCTAGCAAGGTGAGGAATCTCCCAAAGTGTAATGGTCGAGACAGGGTAGAAGTGTCATGAATGAAGTAAAGGCAGTCTCTAAAACCCAGGGGATTTTACCTGGCCTGCTCTCATAATAACTTTGGATCCTGAAGGGTAATTATTTTCAATCAGGATTGTGAGGGGGCAGGCAGAACATTACAGATGATTGTATAGTCTTCCTTTTGTTTTAATAAATGTTCTTTTCCTCAATAAAAGTCTGTTTTGTTTTTTCAAGCTTCTGGAGGCATGGAATTGTCCACCACTATATCTGTGGGAGTTTCCCCGACCAGCTTATGACCAATCAGTAACCTATTTTTTTCATGCAAAAAAGAAAATAACATTTTTAATAGCTGCTCGTTAAGATGCATGATAGAATGTTTATTTATTAATTTTTATTGACCCTTTAAATAAAGCTGCACTATTGATGTTCCAATAAAGTCCTTGATCATTTTTATGTGGATCTGGAAAACGGGCTATTTAGCAAAAAAGTGAACCAAGTGTTATTTAGAGGGACTGGAAACATCTTGAGATTTTGATATAAATTATTTTGCTATGTGCAATAAACAACTTTGCATTATTTATTTTGTTTTTCATGTAATTTAGCTCTGAAAGTTGAGCAACTTCTAATTCTCAGAACTTGAAATGCACCTGCTGACTTCTCAAGGCTAACTCTGCAACATATCAGTCCCTAACTGGCTTTATCCCATAGCAATTGCAAAACAATGCATTGTATACTAACTTTATGACAGTGGTTAACCTTGTTGTCTGTGGACTAAAGCCCTGATTGGCTCCTCCAAATGAGGCAAATAACAGTAAAAAGGATGCACAAACATTAAGACTTGGCTGATATGTTATCCTATAGCAACACAACAGAAATGTTTTATAATTACTAGGTGCTTCCTGTCCTTTTAAAAACTGGAATTCTACTACTAAGGCAATGTTTAGGCCAAGATAAGATAAAAAAGACCCACGGAAGGATCTAATCTCAACACAGAGTTTAGCAACAGATACGAGGAATTTATCCTGTCTTGTCTGCCAAGTTATTTCCCTTTGTAGTGAAACTAAACATTGCTCAACTCCAGAAGCTAAACAGTTCCTACCTGTGCAACCTTTCAGCTCAGAAACATTTGGGCATTTTGATGGAATATTATCAGATTCTGTATAAACCAGTACAAAATAACAATGTGCTTATATTATTTGTTTGCAGCACGTAAGGACAATAGACTTATAGGCGCCTATCTATCAAGCTCCGAAAGGAGCTTGACGGTGCGTGTTTCTGACAAGTCTTCAGACTCGCCAGAAACAGCAGTTATGAAGCAGCGGTCACAAAGACCGCTGCTCCATAACCCTGTCCGCCTGCTCTGAGCAGGCGGACAGACATCGCTGGAAATCAACCCGATCGAGTACGATCGGGTTTAATGACACCTCCCTGCTGGCAGCCCATTGGCCGAGAGTCTGCAGGGGGCGGCGTTGCACCAGCAGCTCTTGTGAGCTGCTGGTGCAGTGCTGAATACGGAGAGCGTATTGCTTGCCGTATTCAGCGAGGTCTGTCGGACCTGATCTGCACTGTCGGATCAGGTCCGCCAGACTTTGTTAACTAGAGGCCTTAGACTTTATTGCAGGAACAGCTGACCTTTAGAACTATGAAAATGGCAGCCAAGGCTTCCTTTATCATCCAATGCTTCTGTACACCATTATTTGAAGAGAGGTTTTCAGCAAATATACAGCTCCACTTTGCATAACATAGTATCATATATCATCATATACATTTGTTGCTAGGTATTAAGGACTCGGGAGGTTGAGGGGAACCATTGGCATTTTGTTGGCATGTCCATGTTGGGAGGAGTCACAAGTGAATAGTGGGTGAATAGTGGTCATGTCTTGGCGGTTGGTGAGTGTGTCTGGGTGGTTTGTGTGCCTTTTGCAGCCGTCTGTGGGTGGGACTAAGGGGAATTCTGCAAATCAGGACATATTGCTCTCTCAGTGGGACAGTGGGTGGGGTTGCCACCTCGGCCATGTTTTTCTGGACACTTATGAGTTATACATGCTGCAGGGTGGGCAGAGAGGAACATGAATAGTGCTGTTCAGTGTCACTATTTATCAGCTGTCCAGGGTTGAAATTCATGTTCCTACCTGCACACCCTGCAGCATGTATAACTCATAAGTGTCCAGGAAAACATGGCTGAGGTCACAACCCTATCAGTTGGACTGAGCTCAGAATTAGAGACAGTTGGGTGGTCTGTAGTATTCTTCATGTTTCTCATGGTATTGGCAACATAGTAGATGAGGCTGAAGTCAGAAGTGCAGCAAGTTTACATCAGGAATGTTACCATTGTTATAATGAGGCTCCAGCAATTATAGGAAATGTCAGTGGTGACAAAGCTACCTGGGTGGGTACAAACTCCAATTAACCAGTTGGATGCCAGAGAGGCGGCAATCGTTTACTTAGCAGTGCAGGGGTTAACACAATGTATGACCTCCAAACCTTATTTCTTTCACTTTTTAGTTTATATATGAAGTGCTTAATTTACCTTGCATTGTCAGCTGATTAAAGGGACATTGTACTGTAATTATTTATTAATAGCTCAATTGCCTTTATTTTGACATTTAAAATAGCTGTTTTTGTTTGTTAAGAACGCCACCTATACTGAAAATTTGAATACAGTACTTCAGCAGCAGTAGCATTGCCAGAAAGTGCTTACAGGGGGAGCACTTATGAAAAACCCTCTAGCGTTTTTCTGTCCAGGACCGCAATAGAAGGGGTAAGAGGAGCTAGGAAGGATCTCAGCAGAGTGGCAGCAGAAAACACAAGAAATAAGGGCCACTGTTGTTAAAGGGACAGTAAACACCTTGACATTTATAATATAAATGTTTTAGTTATACAAAGTAAAACTAGTTTGCAGTATATGTTCATTATTTGTTTTATCCCCTTTTCATGTACTTTAGCTCTGGAAACTGAGGCTTTTCTAGTTTCCAATTTACTTCTATTATCAAATTTGCATCATTCTCTTGTTATTGTTTGTTGAATGAGCAGCAATGCACTACTGGGAGCTAGCTGAATACGTTGGATGGGCCAATAACAAGAGGCATTTATGTTCAGCCACCAATCAGCAGCTATCTACCAGTAGTGTGTTACTGCTCAAGAGAACATTTCAATTTTGCAGTAGAATATTTTCTGGCTAATTTCTAGGTTTATCCAACTGTCCCTCCCATTGTATCAAGTGTAATGAAAAATGATTTGAGCTGATAGGGACTAGGTATGTCCAAGGTATACAATATCTAGATATAGGAATACGATTTAGTAGGCTAAGATGATAACACACATTTGATTAGGATGTATGTCTCTTTAAATCTGTGGATCTGATTAATTAAGTAGTAAAAAGGTGTGTGGATCTATTGAGAGGTGGGGCTTAGGGTATTTAAAGAGTGTTTTTGCCTTGTAAGATTACACATGATTAAGGACTTGGGTCCGGAACATTGTGTTTTTATGTCTTTGGTCCAATAAACCTTTAAGAAGAACTGGTGGTGCTGCTGCATGTTTTACTTATGGATATCTGTTTGGGGGATTTGGTGTATACCCTGACAGCTTGCACACCCTTTATACTTGCCTGAGTGCTGAACAGAGTTTGGATTCCTGTATCACATGACAATCATCAGCCAATCACAAAATGCATATATTTATATACTGTGCACTTTGCATGTGTTCAGCAGGAGCCTCAGAAAGTGTGCATATAAAAAGATTGGGCAAATTTTGAAGTATATTGCAAAGGTTTTTTTAAAATTCTATGCTTTATCTGAATCACAAAACCTTCATTTTGACTTTAGTGGCCCTTTAAGTTGCTAACTAGGTAGGGATAAAATTGAACTCCTGCACTCATCAAACAATCACTATGCAGTATGTAGGCAAGTCAAGGATCTGAATTCCATGGAACACACTCCAGTCTCTCTGGAAAATAGGAAAACTGTGATGTTCAGATTTAAATTACAGGACAAAATATGCAAACATGTTTATTGCAAAGTAGTTTCACTGTGCATAATTAAAACTTTCATTAATAATGTCCAATTAAAGGGACAGTAAACTAATTGTAATTTCAAGAATTATCTGCAGTCTTACTATAAATTTACATAGTAGATGACATTGAAAATGTTTTGAATGCATTAAAACCTTGTTTGCTTCAATTGTTTTTCAATAATCAAACCCCACCCACCACTTGCCTTATTTGGAGGAGCCAATCAGGACTGGAGGAGACACAGCTAGACACAGCAACCTATTTATTGTTTGCAGCTCCTTATCTGATAATCTCTGCTGAAGCCAATTAGACTCATATTGTGCAGGGTTAGACTTCTGAAGCCACAGAACTGGAAAACGCTTAATTTTTGGATTTAAATTACTGGAAAGGTGGCAAAATAAAATAAAATAAATAAATAAATAAAAGTAGATTAAGTTGTAGTTGATTTATTCTGCATAATTAATATTTTGGGCTAGTTTACAAGAGGAGCACAGTTGATAGTTCAGGGTGTGTTATCTTGTGAACGACCTCAAAAGTAACGCACAATCTGGTATTACAAGTAGATGGTTAAACATTTTATCCAGAGCATCTTAGCACAGGTAAATCTTTTTTATCGCTGCCTATACTCAGGGGTCAAGTCGAACGGGAATGCATGGGAACGGAGTTCCTGTACTATTTTTGCAGGTGGAACTAAGTTCCCCCTGGACAGAGAACAGAAACACTTCAGTAAACACTGCTGCTGCTGATGTGAGAAGCTAGAGTACAGTCTGTTGGAGGGATAGTGAGATCCTCTAGTAATGGGCAGTAACACTTCCTACAAAAAGTAAGTTTGTTAGCAGTCCTGCGGTGTGATCACCTTGCACTGTGTGTAACACATGGTGCTTACATTACTGTGTGGCTTGCTCTGGGGTTATTTAGCTCCCCTCAGCAGAAATAGGACTATTGCACCTTAAGTGGGTGATACTCTGTGACAGAGGAGGACTCTCAGGGCCAAAGGCAACCATTCAACCCTTCACTGGTTTTAATTTGCTTTCATGTATAGATTATATACAGTACATATACATACACGGTGTGTGTGTATAAAACAATATTAATTGTTTGGGGGGTGGAAGCCTTAGTGAGGTCTTTTTTATATCGGCAATTTACTTACTTATTAACATCATTGCCAATACCATTGCTATTTGCCAGTTTTTGATTGATGTAGTAGAGTATCACTTTAAAACCTCTTTTTAACGAATGGATGATAAGTTCAGCCTATTTGAGAGAGGATATGAGTTGCTTGTAGTAGTTATGAGTACGGCGTCCAGACGAAACGCATAAACAGTTTTTTTTTTCTTAGTTTTGTGCTGTGGACTATACCATGGACGTTTTAATATTGCACTAATAAAAGTGAAGCTTTATCCATAATCTGCTGCTTCAAGCTTTGCTTGTGTTTGGATTTAGTCTTGGTGAGTTCCCACACTTTCTTTAGTAGGACTTGACCCTGATACTGTTAATGAACAGCGCATTCATTGCACTAGTATTACAAGTGGTGAGTTGCGCTTGAGTGCAAAATACAAGACCTGCAGTAAACCATTACTATTATTAAAGGGACAGTAAAGTCAATATTAAACTCTAACTCTATGCAATTTTGTACAATTTACTTCTATTATCTAATTTGGTTTGTTCTTTTGGTATCATTTGTTAAAAGCATATCTAGGTAGGTTCATGAGCAGCAATGCACTACTGGGAGCTAGCTGCTGATTGGTGGGTGCCCATATATGTCTCTTGTCATTGGTTCATCCACTGTGTTCAGCTAGTTCCCTGCAGTAACTTTTTCTGCTCCTTCAACAAACAATACCAAAAGAATGAAGCACATTTAATAATAGTACTAAATAGGAAAGTTGCTTGAAACTATATTTTCTATCTGAATATGAAATAAACATTTTGGGTTTCATGTCCCTTTAATAATATAGCACAGAACCATATGAAGAATTCCTTCCTCACCATTGGCTAAGCAATTGAGCAATATCAGACATGCAATTTACTGCTCACCCCATAGAAGTTTATTAAGTTACATAATTAGCGCGCCCGCACTGTCAGACATGAGATTTACTGCTCAACCCCATAGAAGTTTATTACGTTACATAATTAGCCCGCCCGCACTGTCAGACATGAGATTTACTGCTCAACCCCATAGAAGTTTATTACATTACATATTTAGTGAGTCCGCACGGTCAGACATGAAATTTACTGTTCGCCCCCATAGAAGTTTATTACGTTACATATTTAGTGCGCCCACACTATCTGACATGAGATTTACTGCTTGCCCTTATAGAAGTTTATTGCGTTACATATTTAGTGCGCCCGCACTATCTGACATGAGATTTACTGCTCGCCCCCATAGAAGTTTATTACGTTACATATCTAGCGCGCCCGCACTGTCAGACATGAGATTTACTGCTCGCCCCATAGAAGTTTATTACGTTACATATTTAGTGAGCCCGCACTGTTAAACATAAGATTTACTGCTTGCCCTTATAGAAGTTTATTGCGTTACATATTTAGAGCACCCGCACTGTCAGACATGAGATTTACTGCTCGCCCCCATAGAAGTTTATTGCGTTACATATTTAGCGCACCCACACGGTCAGACATGAGATTTACTGCTTGCCCTTATAGAAGTTTATTACGTTACATATTTAGTGCGCCCGCACTATCTGACATGAGATTTATTGCTCACCCCTATAGAAGTTTATTGCATTACATATTTAGTGCGCCCGCACTATCTGACATGAGATTTACTGCTCACCGGAAAAGCTATAATGGCCGCTACAGCCACAGAAATGCCTTGGTGGTATCGGTAAAGAGTGTGCAAAAATTAGTTATGGGTATAGAGGACCTTCCCGTAAGAACAACAAATTGTGATCCAAGTCCCCAATAGCAGCCAAACAGGATACTCCAAGTTAACCAGGTTGGTTACTCACCGCCCTTTGTAGCAGGACATTCGTGCTGCAAAGTGGTAATCTTGCTTGTTCGTCCACAGTGGGCACTCCTCATCCCCAGCGGCAGCGGTCCACCGCTTGCTCCCCGAGCCCACGTGTCACTTCTGGGTACTCAATGACGTCACGGACACTCCTCCACCATGTGCTCCAATCAGCAACAGCTGAACGACTCAGGAACTGAAAGGTGTCTGGCTGAAGGGAAAGTAGTAAACTGCAATCACAAGGAAGTGTAGCCGGCACCCTTTCAATTAAAACGTTGAATCTTTATTGAAGTCACATTAAAAACCAGGAGATCACACCTTACGTGTTTCAGCTACATTGCCTTACTCATAAGCGTGATATTAGTTAAAACATTGCTAGAATTTATATCATATACAGTGGGGCAAAAAATTATTTAGTCAGCCACCAATTGTGCAAGTTCTCCCACTTAAGAAGATGAGAGAGGCCTGTAATTTTCATCATAGGTATACCTCAACTATGAGAGACAAAATGTGGAAACAAATCCAGACAATCACATTGTCTGATTTGGAAAGAATTTATTTGCAAATTATGGTGGAAAATAAGTATTTGGTCAATATCAAAAGTTCATCTCAATACTTTGTTATATATCCTTTGTTGGCAATGACAGAGGTCAAACGTTTTCTGTAAGTCTTCACAAGGTTGTCACACACTGTTGCTGGTATGTTGGCCCATTCCTGCATGCAGATCTCCTATAGAGCAGTGATGTTTTGGGGCTGTCGCTGGGCAACACGGACTTTCAACTCCCCCCAAAGGTTTTCTATGGGGTTGAGATCTGGAGACTGGATAGGCCACTCCAGGACCTTGAAATACTTCTTACAAAGCCACTCCTTCGTTGCCCAGGTGGTGTGTTTGGGATCATTGTCATGCTGAAAGACCCAGCCACGTTTCATCTTCAATGCGCTTGCTGATGGAAGGAGGTTTGCACTCAAAATCTCACGATACATGGCCCCATTCATTCTTTCATGTACACGGATCAGTCGTCCTGTTCCCTTTGCAGAGAAACAGCCTATTTCAGTTTCAGTTACCTATTTCAGTGGTTTATATGTTCTTAAATATGTGAAATAAATCAAAGAGCGCTTTACATACAGCAATGCTTTTGGCCATTACTATTGAATATGAATCTACACACTGGATTTCAACAAAATGTTTTTGCATTTCAGAAGCAGTTTTACTGTGCCACAGAGTGCCAATTCACAGGTGCTGCAACAGAAATCAGTGTTTTTATTTATTTATTTATTTATTTTGATATCACTTATATATCAGTGTTGAACAAATTGACAACCATCTACCAAGGATGGGTTACATTTAGATGACCTATCTCTTCCTCTACAGTCTTTTGGTATATAATCAATATCTTACAATTGAGCAATGTACCATCAGAATGCTGGCAATCACAGTTTATTGCTACTGGAGTAATACACTATAGAATTGTTCCAGAAATCTGACCAATTGACTTCTTTTGTCTTATTTGATTTATCCTCTTGTTTTTATTGGTTGAAGAGCATAACTGCTCAGGAGTAGCAAAGCAATACTTGGAGCTAGCTGCTGATTTGTGGCTGCACATATATGCTTATTGTCTCTACCAATGTGCTCAGCTAGCTCCCAGTAGTGCATTGCTGCTCCTTCAACAAAGGATACCAAGAGAATAAAGCAAATTGTTTAATAGAAGTAAATTGGAAACTTTATAAAAACTGCATGACACTAGTTAGGTATTGGGTCAGGAAGTATCCTAGAGAGCTAGGGAGTTAGCAAGTACAACAGGTATGTAATTAGCCAGCAGGTACACTAGTTGGGTACTGGGCCAGCAAATATCATAGAGAGCTAGCAAGTACAACAGGTAGGTACTGGGCCAGAAAGTATCCTACAGAGGTAGTGAGCTAGCAGGTACACCAAGTAGGTACTTAGTAAACAGGTACACTAGTTAGGCACTGGGTCAGGAAGTATCATAGAGAGCTAGTAGACACAACAGGTATGTAATTATCCAGCAGGTATACAAGTAAGGTACTGGTCAGCAAGTTTCCTAGAGAGGTAGTGAGCTAGCAGGTACAACAGGTATGTAATTAGTTAGCAGGTACACTAGTTAGGTACTGATCAAGCAAGTATCCTAGAGAGGTAGTGAGCTAGCAGGTACAACAGGTATGTAATTAGTCAGCAGGTACACTAGAGTTAGGTACTGATCAAGCAAGTATCCTAGAGAGGTAGTGAGCTAGCAAGTACAACAGGTAAGTAATTAGTCAGCAGGTACAAAAGGTAGGTAATGGGCCAGCAAGTATCCTAGAGAGATAATGAGCTAGCAGGTACAACAGGTAGGTAATTGGTCAGCAAGTATCCTAGAGAGCTAGTAGGTACAACAGGTATGCAATTAGTCAGCAGGTACAACAGGTAGGCAATGAGTCAGCAGGTACAACAGGTAGGTAATTAGTCAGCAGGTACAACAGGTAGTTACTGGGTCAGGAAGTATCCTAGAGAGTTAGTGAGCTAGCAGGTACAACAGGTATGTAATTAGTCAGTAGGTACTGGCCCAGCAAGTATCCTAAAGGGGTAGTGAGCTAGCAGGTACAACAGGTATGCAATTAGTCAGCAGGTACACTAGTTAGGTACTGGGTCAGGAAGTATCCTAGAGAGGTAGTGAGCTATCAGGTACAACAGGTTTGTAATTAGTCAGCAGGTACATTTGTTACGTACTGGGTCAGGAAGTATCCTAGAGAGATAGTGAGCTAGCAGGTACAACAGTTATGTAATTAGTCAGCAGGTACATTTGTTACGTACTGGATCAGCAAGTATCCTAGAGAGGTAGTAAGCTAACAGGTACAACAGGGGTGTAATTAAGCAGCAGGTACATTAGTTACGTACTGGGTCAGGAAGTACCCTAGAGAGGTAGTGAGCTAGCAGGTACAATAGCTTTGTAATTAGTCAGCAGGTACATTAGTTACGTAATTGGTCGGGAAGTATCCTAGAGAGGTAGTGAGCTAGAAGGTACAACAGGTATGCAATTAGTCAGTAGGTACATTAGTTATGTACTGGGTCAGGAAGTATCCTAGAAAGGTAGTGAGCTAGCAGGTACAACAGGTAGAAATTATGCAGCAGGTACACTAGTTAAGGTACTGGGTCAGCAAATATCCTAGAGAGATATTGAGCTAGCAGGTACAACAGGTATGTAATTAGTCAGCAGGTACACTAGTTAGGTATGGGGTCAGCAAGTATCCTAGAGAGATAGTGAGCTAGCAGGTACAACATGTGTGTAATTAGCCAGCAGGTACACTAGTTAGGTACTGGGTCAGCAAGTATCCTAGAGAGCTAGTGAGCTAGCAAGTACAGCAGGTAGGTAATTAGTCAGCATGTACAAAAGGTAGGTAATGGGCCAGCAAGTATCCTAGAGAGGTAGTGAGCTAGCAGGCACAGCAGGTATGTAATTAGCCATCAGATACACTAGTTAGTTACTGGGTCAGGAAGTATCCTAGAGAGGTAGTGGGCTAGCAAGTACAACAGTGTGTAATTAGTCAGCAAGTACACTAGTTAGGTACTGGGCCAGCAAGTAACCTAGAGAGGTAGTGAACTTGCAGGTACAACAGGTATGTAATTAACCAACAGGTACACTAGTTAGGTACTGGGTCAGGAAGTATCCTAGCGAGGTAGTGAGCTAGCAGGTACAACAGGTGTGTAATTAGGCAGCAACTACACAAGTAAGGTACTGACCCAGCAAGTATCCTAGAGAGGTAGTGAGCTAGCAGGCACAACAGGTGTGTAATTAGGCAGCAGGTACACTAGCTAGGTACTGGGCCATCAAGTATACTAAAGAAGTAGTGAGCTAGCAGGTACAACAGGTATGTAATTAGACAGCAGGTACACTAGTTAGGTACTGGGTCAGGAAGTATCCTAGCGAGGTAGTGAGCTAGCAGGTTACAACAGGTGTGTAATTAGGCAGCAACTACACAAGTAAGGTACTGGCCCAGCAAGTATCCTAGAGAGGTAGTGAGCTAGCAGGCACAACAGGTGTGTAATAAGGCAGCAGGTACACTAGTTAGGTACTGGGCCAGCAAGTAACCTAGAGAGGTAGTGAGTTAGCAGGTTCAACAGGTGTGTAATTAGTTAACAGGTACAACAGGTGTGTAATTAGTTAGCAGGTACAACAGGTGTGCAATTAGTCAGTAGGTACAACATGTGTGTAATTAATCAGCAGTTATAACAGGTGTGTAATAAGTCAGCAGGTTCAACAGGTGTGTAATTAGTTAGCAGGTACAACAGGTGTGTCATTAGTCACCAGGTACAACAGGTGTGTAATTAGCCAACAGTTATAACAGCTGTGTAATTAGTCAGCAGGTACAACAGGTGTGTAATTAGACAGCAGGTACAACAGGTGTGTAATTAGTCAGCATATACAACAGGCATGTAATTAGTCAGCAGGTACAACAGATATGTAATTAGTCAGCAGGTAGAACAGGCATGTAATTAGTCAGCTGGTACAACAAGCATGTAATTAGTCAGCAGGTACAATAGGCATGTAATTTGACAGCAGGTACAACAGGTGTGTAATTTATCAGCAGGTACAGCAGGTCTGTAATTAATCAGCAGGTACAACAGGTGTGTAATTTATCAGCAGGTGCAACAGGTGTGTAATTAGTCAGCAGGTACAACAGGTGTGTAATTTATCAGCAGGTGCAACAGGTGTGTAATTAGTCAGCAGGTACAACAGGTGTGTAATTTGTCAGCAGGCACAATAGGTGTGTAATTTGTCAGAAGGTACAACAGATATATAATTAGTCAGCAGGTACAACAGGTGTGTAATTAGTCAGCAGGTACAACAGGTGTGTAATTAGTTAGCAGGTACAAGGGGTGTATAATATATCGGCAGGTACAACAGGTTTGTAATTTTTCAGCAGGTACAACAGGTGTGTAATTAGTCAGTAGGAACAACAGGTGTGTAATTTGTCATCAGGTACAACAGGTGTGTAATTAGTCAGTAGGTAGAACAGGTGTGTAATTTGTCGGTGAGTACAACAGGTGTGTAATTAGTCAGCAGGTACAACAGGTATGTAATTTATCAGCAGATACAACAGGTGTGAAATTAGTCAGCAGGTACAACAGGTGTGTAACTAGTCAGCTAGTACAACAGGTGTATAATTTGTCAGCTGGCACAACAGGTGTGTAATTACATGCTAACTAATTACACACCTGTTGTACCTGCTGACTAATTACTCACATACCTGGGCATGCTTGCTCAATGATTATATTGACACTTTTAATATTGTGGTTGCAACAATATGTAACATGCCCTTTCCCAGCCAATATAATGGAATTGGCTCCATAGTGTTAATTAACCAAATTTATTTCCAAAAACAGCTCTCTTATCTTTCCCCTTAATTGGATGAGTATTATTTCCATGGCAAGTTAACATTTTAATACAACACACCTGTTGTGTCTGCTGACAAATTACACACCTGTTGTACCTGCTGACTATTTACCTACCTGTTGTACCTGCTGACTAATTACACACCTGCTGACAAATCACACACCTGCTGTAATTAGTTAGCAGGTACAACAGGTACAACAGGTGTGTAATTTGTCAGCAGATACAACAGGTGTGTAATTAGTTAGCAGGTACAACAGGTGTGTAATTAGTCAGCAAGTACAACTGGTATGTAATTTATCAGCAGGTACAACAAATGTGTGATTTGTCAGCAGGTACAACAGGTGTGTGATTTGTCAGCAGATACAACAGATAGGCAATGAGTCAGCAGGTGTGTGATTTGTTATATGGTACAACAGGTGTGTAATTTATCAACAGGTACAACAGGTGTGTAATTAGTCAGCAGGTACAACAGGTGTGTAATTAGTCAGCAAGTACAACTGGTGTGTAATTTATCAGCAGGTACAACAAATGTGTGATTTGTCAGCAGGTACAACAGGTGTGTGATTTGTCAGCAGATACAACAGATAGGCAATGAGTCAGCAGGTACAACAGGTGTGTGATTTGTTAGCAGGTCTGTAATTAGTCAGCAGGTACAGCAGGTAGGTAATTAGTCAGCAGGTACAACAGGTGTATAATTTGTCAGCAGACACAACAGGTGAGTGGTATTAAAATGTTACCTCCAGACACAAAATCTTCTAAATCACATGGCTCTCTATCCATGATATATTTTTTTTTATTATCAAGTTCACTAATTAAACTAGAAGTTAAGGCAAAGATATATGACATAATTATCTCTGACCATGCGATTATTGTGCTAGACATTTGCTAGAAATCAAGTCAGAGAAATAAAAGGAATAAAAGAAAATTCCCAAAATCTTTAGTAAATTATCTAGAATTTTGCAACTGGCTAAAACACAAATGGAGAGAATTTAACTATCTAAATAGAACTTATAGAGAAAGAACAGAAATTTTCTGGGAAACTGCCAAAGCCTACTTAAGAGGGGAGATCAAAGCTTATATGATATAAAAAAGAGAAAAATGCAGGAGAGGGAAATCCAGCTATCTAATCAGGTTCAGAATGCATTTTGTAAATATATTAATGAGCCTTCTAAATTGTTATGGGATAAATATAAAGCGGATAGAGTAGAAAGGGAAATTTTTACTAAACAAAAGGTGTCAATATGGTAAATCGGCTACATTTTTATCCAGATTGGACAAAGCCAGAAAAAAAAACTAACATAACTAACATAATAGAAGCAATTACAGATGGGAAAGATAGAGTTATGGATATTACAAAAATTAAAAATGTTTTTTTTTAATACTTTCAAAAGGTATATGCTACTAAAGATATTAATACGGATAACAAAAATTATTTTTGGCATAAAATTACACCACTTAAAATATCACGAGATCTGCTTGACGTTTGAAATAGATCTATAACCAGAGATGAGGTCCTTCAAGCCATAAATAATGCTAAGTGCAATAAAGCCCCTGGTCCAGATCAGATATCTGTTGAAATGTACAAAATATTAAAAACAGAGATGTTTTAGTACAACTGTTTAATGATTATTATATTAATGGTCAAACCATGTCAAAATACTTCTCTGAGTCCATTATATCACTGATCCTGGAAAAAAGGTAAAAACCCTTTAGAGCCAGGGTCATACAGACCCATCTCATTACTTATTATAGACTACAAGCTGTTAACTTACATTATCTCCCATCATTTGAAATCATGTCTTGAGTCTATTATCCATGTAGACCAATCAGGTTTTATGTCCTGAAGATCTTCAACTAAAAATATACGGAAAGTCTCTTTGGAACTTGAATATTTTTGGAATAAATTACGTAATAAAACAAAGAGTAATCAGGACTTTGCATTAATTATGATTGACGCTGAGAAGGCGTTCGACTCTGTGGTTTTGGACCATTTATTCACAGCATTAGATAAGTTTGGCTTCTCAGGTTATTTTGTTCAATTTGTTAGGACCATATATGATCACCCAAGATCTTCTATATTAATAAAAGGAAGTCAGGCCTCTAATTTTATACTACACAGGGGGACAAGACAGTGATGCCCACTCTCCTCATTATTATTTAACATTGCTATAGAACCCCTTGCTTTTCTCTTACGAGAAAAATTACAAGGCATTAGACTAGGAGAGCAAAAAGTAGTATTATCATTATACGCAGATGACCTGCTGTTATTTGTTAAGAATACTAAAATAAATATACCTAAGCAGGCTTTGAATATCATGGATACATTTAGTTCCTTTTCTGGCTATAAAATTAATGTCAGTAAATCCGAAATGTTATGGATACACAAAAATAAAAAAAGTATTAAAGAACATCCATTTTAGGAGTCCTCTAGTATTAAATATCTAGGAATACACTTACATGAGGACCCAAACCAGTAGTATACGTTGAATTATTCATCTTTTTTCAGAAAAGCAACTGAGAAACTTCAGAGATGGAGTGTTTCTCCTATCTCTCTCTCAGCCAAAGTGATGATCATCAAAACTATCTTATTCCCACAACTAATGTACATTATGAAAATGTTTCTCTTTTCATATTGAATCAAGATATTAAGATTTTTAACAGAGATTGTGCTAATTTTTTATGGAGTAACAGGAGACACATGTTGTCTATAATAAAATTAACACTCAGACCAGAAGATGGTGGCCTGTCCCTCCCAGATATTAAAAAATACAATATTGCTGCATTAGCGTGCTTTGCATTCGATTGGCTAACGGAACCCAACTATCATACGGCTAGATTTAGAGTTTTGTCGGTAACGACCCGCTTTTTTCCCCCCGCACCTTTTAAATACCGCTGGTATTTAGAGTTCACAGAAGGGCTGCGTTAGGCTCCAAAAAGGGAGCGTAGAGCATAATTTACCGCCACTGCAACTCTCAATACCAGCGGTGCTTACGGACGCGGCCAGCTTCAAAAACGTGCTCATGCACGATTCCCCCATAGGAAACAATGGGGCCGTTTGAGCTGAAAAAAAACCTAACACCTGCAAAAAAGCAGCGTTCAGCTCCTAACGCAGCCCCATTGTTTCCTATGGGGAAACACATCCTAAGTCTGAACCTAACACCCTAACATGAACCCCAAGTCTAAACACCCCTAACCTTACACTTATTAACCCCTAATCTGCCGCCCCCGCTATCGCTGACACCTGCATATTTTTTTTAACCCCTAATCTGCCGCTCCGTACACCGCCGCAACCTACATTATATCTATGTACCCCTAATCTGCTGCCCCTAACACCGCCGACCCCTATATTATATTTATTAACCCCTAATCTGCCCCCCACAATGTCGCCGCCGCCTACCTACAATAATTAACCCCTAATCTGCCGACCGGACCTCACCGCTACTATAATAAATGTATTAACCCCTAATCCGCCTCCCTCCCGCCTCACTAACCCTATAATAAATAGTATTAACCTCTAATCTGCCCTCCCTAACATCACCGACACCTAACTTCAAGTATTAACCCCTAATCTGCCGACCGGACCTCACCGCTACTCTATTAAATTTATTAACCCCTAAAGCTAAGTCTAACCCTAACACCCCCCTAAGTTAAATATAATTTTTATCTAACAAAATAAATTAACTCTTATTAAATAAATTATTCCTATTTAAAGCTAAATACTTACCTGTAAAATAAACCCTAATATAGCTACAATATAAATTATAATTACATTGTAGCTATTTTAGGATTAATATTTATTTTACAGGCAACTTTGAAATTATTTTAACCAGGTACAATAGCTATTAAATAGTTACTAACTATTTAATAGCTACCTAGTTAAAATAATTACAAAATTACCTGTAAAATAAATCCTAACCTAAGTTACAATTAAACCTAACACTACACTATCAATAAATTAAATAAAATACCTACAATTATCTACAATTAAACCTAACACTACACTATCAATAAATAAATTAAATAAAATACCTACAATTAAATAAACTAACTAAAGTACAAAAAATAAAAAAAGAACTAAGTTACAAAAAATAAAAAAATAATTTACAAACATTAGAAATATATTACAACAATTTTAAGCTAATTACACCTACTCTAAGCCCATTAATAAAATAACAAAGCCCCCCAAAATAAAAAAATGCCCTACCCTATTCTAAAATACAAATAGAAAAGCTCTTTTAACTTACCAGCCCTTAAAAGGGCCTTTTGCGGGGCATGCCCCAAAGAAAACAGCTCTTTTGGCTGTAAAATAAACATACAATACCCCCCCAACATTACAACCCACCACCCACATACCCCTAATCTAACCCAAACCCCCCTTAAATAAACCTAACACTAAGCCCCTGAAGATCTTCCTACCTTGTCTTCACCACGCCGGGTATCACCGATCGGTCCTCCAGAGGCTCCCGAAGTCTTCATCCTATCCGGCAAGAAGAAGTCCAGAAGAGGCTCCAAAGTCTTCATCCTATCCGGGCAGAAGAGGAGATCCGGACCGGCAAACATCTTCATCCAAGCGGCATCTTCTATCTTCATTCATCCGACGATGAGCGGCTCCATCTTCAAGACCTCCGGCGCGGATCCATCCTCTTCTTCCTAACACAGAATGAAGGCTCCTTTAAGAATCAGCCAATCGGAATTAAGGTAGGAAAATTCTGATTGGCTGATGAAATCAGCCAATCAGATTCAAGTTCAATCCGATTGGCTGATCCAATCAGCCAATCAGATTGAGCTTGCATTCTATTGGCTGATCGGAACAGCCAATAGAATGCGAGCTCAATCTGATTGGCTGATTGGATCAGCCAATCAGATTGAACATGAATCTGATTGGCTGATTCCATCAGCCAATCAGAATTTTCCTACCTTAATTCCGATTGGCTGATAGAATCCTATCAGCCAATCGGAATTCGAGGGACGCCATCTTGGATGACGTCCCTTAAAGGAACCTTCATTCTGTGTTAGGACGTCAGAAGAAGAGGATGGATCCGCGCCGGAGGTCTTGAAGATGGAGCCGCTCGTCGTCGGATGGATGAAGATAGAAGATGCCGCTTGGATGAAGATGTTTGCTGGTCCGGATCTCGTCTTCTGCCCGGATAGGATGAAGACTTTGGAGCCTCTTCTGGACTTCTTCTTGCCGGATAGGATGAAGACTTCGGGAGCCTCTGGAGGACAGATCGGTGATACCCGGCGTGGTGAAGACAAGGTAGGAAGAACTTCAGGGGCTTAGTGTTAGGTTTATTTAAGGGGGGTTTGGGTTAGATTAGGGGTATGTGGGTGGTGGGTTGTAATGTTGGGGGGGGTATTGTATGTTTATTTTACAGGCAAAAGAGCTGTTTTCTTTGGGGCATGCCCCGCAAAAGGCCCTTTAAGGGCTGGTAAGTTAAAAGAGCTTTTCTATTTGTATTTTAGAATAGGGTAGGGCATTTTTTTATTTTGGGGGGCTTTGTTATTTTATTAGGGGGCTTAGGGTAGGTGTATTTAGCTTAAAATTGTTGTAATATATTTCTAATGTTTGTAAATTATTTTTTTATTTTTTGTAACTTAGTTTATTTAATTGTAGATAATTGTAGGTATTTTATTTAATTTATTTATTGATAGTGTAGTGTTAGGTTTAATTGTAGATAATTGTAGGTATTTTATTTAATTTATTTATTGATAGTGTAGTGTTAGGTTTAATTGTAACTTAGGTTAGGATTTATTTTACAGGTAATTTTGTAATTATTTTAACTAGGTAGCTATTAAATAGTTAGTAACTATTTAATAGCTATTGTACCTGGTTAAAATAATTACAAAGTTGCCTGTAAAATAAATATGAATCCTAAAATAGCTACAATGTAATTATAATTTATATTGTAGCTATATTAGGGTTTATTTTACAGGTAAGTATTTAGCTTTAAATAGGAATAATTTATTTAATAAGAGTTAATTTATTTCGTTAGATAAAAATTATATTTAACTTAGGGGGGTGTTAGTGTTAGGGTTAGACTTAGCTTTAGGGGTTAATACATTTAATAGAGTAGCGGTGAGGTCCGGTCCGCAGATTAGGGGTTAATACTTGAAGTTAGGTGTCGGTGATGTTAGGGAGGGCAGATTAGGGGTTAATACTTATTATTATAGGGTTATTGAGGTGGGATTGATGCGGATTAAGGGTTAAGAACATTATTATAGTAGCGGTGAGGTCCGGTTGGAAGATTAGGGGTTAATTATTGTAGGTAGGTGGCGACGACGTTGTGGGGGGCAGATTAGGGGTTAATAAATATAATATAGGAGTCGGCGGTGTTAGGGGCAGCAGATTAGGGGTACATAGGGATAACGTAGGTTGCGGCGATGTACGGAGCGGCAGATTAGGGGTTAATAATAATATGCAGGGGTCAGCGATAGCGGGGGCGGCAGATTAGGGGTTAATAAATATAATATAGGGGTCGGCGGTGTTAGGGGCAGCAGATTAGGGGTACATAGGGATAATGTAGGTTGCGGCGGTGTGCGGTTTGCAGATTAGGGGTTAAAAAAATGTATTAGAGTGGCGGCGATGTGGGGGGACCTCGGTTTAGGGGTACATAGGTAGTTTATCGGTGTTAGTGTACTGTAGAGCACAGTAGTTAAGAGCTTTATGAACCGGCGTTAGCCCATAAAGCTCTTAACTCCTGACTTTTTTCTGCGGCTGGAGTCTTGTCGTTAGATTTCTAACGCTCACTTCAGCCAAGACTCTAAATACCAGCGTTAGAAAGATCCCATTGAAAAGATAGGATACGCAATTGGCGTAAGGGGATCTGCGGTATGGAAAAGTTGCGGCTGGAAAGTGAGCATTAGACCCTTACCTACAAGACTCTAAATACCAGCGGTAGCCCAAAACCAGCGTTAGGAGCCTCTAACGCTGGTTTTGACGGCTAACGCAGAACTCTAAATCTAGCCGTTACACTTCTATTAATGGAAGAGGAACGGTCTGCTCCATATTTATTGAAAGCCTTGCTTCATTGCTCAACTTCACAATTGCCGAATCATATTAAAAATATGAATATAATACGAAATACCGTTGAAGCTTGGCAAAAACTCAATATATATATCTATATCTATATATATATATATATTCTTTCTTCCGATACTAGGTAACCCAAAGCTTATCCTCAGCCTATCTTGTGAGACCTATAATATTTGGACTCAAAAAGGATTGTCTTATGTATACCAATGCCTAGATAACCTGTCTCAAATGAGATCTTTTGAAGACATCTCTAGAGAATTTAGTTTATCAAATAAAAATGTTTTTGCTTACCTGCAGATTACACATTTTATAACAAGAATCAGAAAGCTAAATTCAGAAACTGCTGGATGGGGGCAAATTAAAACTTATATAGGCCTAGATTTAGAGTTCGGCGGTAAAAGGGCTGTTAACGCTCCGCGGGTTTTTTTCTGGCCGCACCATAAATTTAACTCTGGTATCGAGAGTTCAAACAAATGCTGCGTTAGGCTCCAAAAAAGGAGCGTAGAGCATTTTTACCGCAAATGCAACTCTCGATACCAGAGCTGCTTACGGACGCGGCCGGCATCAAAAACGTGCTCGTGCACGATTCTCCCATAGGAAACAATGGGGCTGTTTGAGCTGAAAAAAAACCTAACACCTGCAAAAAAGCAGCGTTCAGCTCCTAACGCAGCCCCATTGTTTCCTATGGGGAAACACTTCCTACGTCTGCACTTAACACTCTAACATGTACCCCGAGTCTAAACACCCCTACCCTTACACTTATTAACCCCTAATCTGCCGCCCCCGCTATCGCTGACCCCTGCATTACACTTTTAACCCCTAATCTGCCGCTCCGTAAAACGCAGCCACCTACGTTATCCCTATGTACCCCTAATCTGCTGCCCTAACACCGCCGACCCCTATGTTATATTTATGAACCCCTAATCTGCCCCCCACAACGTCGCCGACACCTACCTACACTTATTAACCCCTAATCTGCCGAGCGGACCTGAGCGCTACTATAATAAAGTTATTAACCCCTAATCCGCCTCACTAACCCTATCATAAATAGTATTAACCCCTAATCTGCCCTCCCTAACATCGCCGACACCTACCTTCAATTATTAACCCCTAATCTGCCGACCGGAGCTCACCGCTATTCTAATAAATGTATTAACCCCTAAAGCTAAGTCTAACCCTAACACTAACACCCCCCTAAGTTAAATATAATTTTTATCTAACTAAATAAATTAACTCTTATTAAATAACTTATTCCTATTTAAAGCTAAATACTTACCTGTAAAATAAATCCTAATATAGCTACAATATAAATTATAATTATATTATAGCTATTTTAGGATTAATATTTATTTTACAGGCAACTTTGTAATTATTTTAACCAGGTACAATAGCTATTAAATAGTTAAGAACTATTTAATAGTTACCTAGTTAAAATAATAACAAATTTACCTGTAAAATAAATCCTAACCTAAGTTATAATTAAACCTAACACTACCCTATCAATAAAATAATTAAATAAACTACCTACAATTACCTACAATTAACCTAACACTACACTATCAATAAATAAATTAAATACAATTCCTACAAATAAATACAATTAAATAAACTAGCTAAAGTACAAAAAATAAAAAAGAACTAAGTTACAGAAAATAAAAAAATATTTACAAACATAAGAAAAATATTACAACAATTTTAAACTAATTACACCTACTCTAAGCCCCCTAATAAAATAACAAAGCCCCCCAAAATAAAAAATTCCCTACCCTATTCTAAATTAAAAAAGTTACAAGCTCTTTTACCTTACCAGCCCTGAACAGGGCCCTTTGCGGGGCATGCCCCAAGAATTTCAGCTCTTTTGCCTGTAAAAGAATAAATACAATACCCCCCCCCCCCAACATTACAACCCACCACCCACATACCCCTAATCTAACCCAAACCCCCCTTAAATAAACCTAACACTAAGCCCCTGAAGATCTTCCTACCTTGTCTTCACCATCCAGGTATCACCGATCCGTCCTGGCTCCAAGATCTTCATCCAACCCAAGCGGGGGTTGGCGATCCATAATCCGGTGCTCCAAAGTCTTCCTCCTATCCGGCAAGAAGAGGACATCCGGACCGGCAAACATCTTCTCCAAGCGGCATCTTCGATCTTCTTCCATCCGGTGCGGAGCGGGTCCATCTTGAAGCAGGCGACGCGGATCCATCCTCTTCTTCCGATGTCTCCCGACTAATGACGGTTCCTTTAAGGGACGTCATCCAAGATGGCGTCCCTCGAATTCCGATTGGCTGATAGGATTCTATCAGCCAATCGGAATTAAGGTAGGAATTTTCTGATTGGCTGATGGAATCAGCCAATCAGAATCAAGTTCAATCCGATTGGCCGATCCCATCAGCCAATCAGATTGAGCTCGCATTCTACTGGCTGATCGGAACAGCCAATAGAATGCGAGCTCAATCTGATTGGCTGATTGGATCAGCCAATCGGATTGAACTTGATTCTGATTGGCTGATTCCATCAGCCAATCAGAAAATTCCTACCTTAATTCCGATTGGCTGATAGAATCCTATCAGCCAATCGGAATTCGAGGGACGCCATCTTTGGATGACGTCCCTTAAAGGAACCGTCATTAGTCGGGAGACATCGGAAGAAGAGGATGGATCCGCGTCGCCTGCTTCAAGATGGACCCGCTCCGCACCGGATGGAAGAAGATCGAAGATGCCGCTTGGAGAAGATGTTTGCCGGTCCGGATGTCCTCTTCTTGCCGGATAGGAGGAAGACTTTGGAGCACCGGATTATGGATCGCCAACCCCCGCTTGGGTTGGATGAAGATCTTGGAGCCAGGACGGATCGGTGATACCTGGATGGTGAAGACAAGGTAGGAAGATCTTCAGGGGCTTAGTGTTAGGTTTATTTAAGGGGGGTTTGGGTTAGATTAGGGGTATGTGGGTGGTGGGTTGTAATGTTGGGGGGGGGGGGTATTGTATTTATTCTTTTACAGGCAAAAGAGCTGAAATTCTTGGGGCATGCCCCGCAAAGGGCCCTGTTCAGGGCTGGTAAGGTAAAAGAGCTTGTAACTTTTTTAATTTAGAATAGGGTAGGGAATTTTTTATTTTGGGGGGCTTTGTTATTTTATTAGGGGGCTTAGAGTAGGTGTAATTAGTTTAAAATTGTTGTAATATTTTTCTTATGTTTGTAAATATTTTTTTATTTTCTGTAACTTAGTTCTTTTTTATTTTTTGTACTTTAGCTAGTTTATTTAATTGTATTTATTTGTAGCAATTGTGTTTAATTTATTTATTGATAGTGTAGTGTTAGGTTAATTGTAGGTAATTGTAGGTAGTTTATTTAATTATTTTATTGATAGGGTAGTGTTAGGTTTAATTATAACTTAGGTTAGGATTTATTTTACAGGTAAATTTGTTATTATTTTAACTAGGTAACTATTAAATAGTTCTTAACTATTTAATAGCTATTGTACCTGGTTAAAATAATTACAAAGTTGCCTGTAAAATAAATATTAATCCTAAAATAGCTATAATATAATAATAATTTATATTGTAGCTATATTAGGATTTATTTTACAGGTAAGTATTTAGCTTTAAATAGGAATAAGTTATTTAATAAGAGTTAATTTATTTCGTTAGATAAAAATTATATTTAACTTAGGGGGGTGTTAGTGTTAGGGTTAGACTTAGCTTTAGGGGTTAATCCATTTATTAGAATAGCGGTGAGCTCCGATCGGAAGTTTAGGGGTTAATAATTGAAGTTAGGTGTCGGCGATGTTAGGGAGGGCAGATTAGGGGTTAATACTATTTATTATAGGGTTAGTGAGGCGGATTAGGGGTTAATAACTTTATTATAGTAGCGCTCAGGTCCGCTCGGCAGATTAGGGGTTAATAAGTGTAGGCAGGTGTCGGCGACGTTGAGGGGGGCAGATTAGGGGTTAATAAATATAATATAGGGGTCGGCGGTGTTAGGGGCAGCAGATTAGGGGTACATAGGGATAACGTAGGTGGCGGCGATTTGCGGTCGGAAGATTAGGGGTTAATTATTGTAAGTAGCTGGCGGCGACGTTGTGGGGGGCAGGTTAGGGGTGAATAAATATAATACAGGGGTCGGCGGGGTTAGGGGCAGCAGATTAGGGGTACATAAATATAACGTAGGTGGCGGTCGGCAGATTAGGGGTTAAAAATTTTAATCGAGTGGCGGCGGTGTGGGGGGACCTCGGTTTAGGGGTACATAGGTAGTTTATGGGTGTTAGTGTACTTTAGGGTACAGTAGTTAAGAGCTTTATAAACCGGCGTTAGCCAGAAAGCTCTTAACTCCTGCTATTTTCAGGCGGCTGGAATCTTGTCGTTAGAGCTCTAACGCTCACTGCAGAAACGACTCTAAATACCGGCGTTAGAAAGATCCCATTGAAAAGATAGGCTACGCAAATGGTGTAGGGGGATCTGCGGTATGGAAAAGTCGCGGCTGAAAAGTGAGCGTTAGACCCTTTAATCACTGACTCCAAATACCAGCGGGCGCCCAAAACCAGCGTTAGGAGCCTCTAACGCTGGTTTTGACGGCTACCGCCGAACTCTAAATCTAGGCCATAGTTAGTTACAAAGCTGGCAGTCACAGTATAGCCTAACTATACAAAATGATGTTGGCAAAACTGGGTCAATTAACATCTAGTAAACTACTGGAGAAATGGAGTAGCCATTATAGTGATATGTCTATAGAGTAATTGAATGCAAGCTTCAAATGAGTTAAGAGGGCTCATATCCTTACAGCCTGGAAAGAAACCCATATAAAATTACTTAATAATGCCTACTTGACACCTTGGAAAACGTCTAAATGGGACATCAATATAAGTAATAATTGCCCCAAATGTAATAATCCTACTGCAGATATAGTGCACTGCTTCTGGGCTTGTCCTAAAATACTACAGTTCTGGAGCAAAGTAGAATTTTGGCTTAAAGGGACAGTCAACACCAGCATTTTTGTTGTTTTATAAGAAAGATAATCCCTTTATTACCATTCCCCAGTTTTGCATAACCAACACAGTTATAATAATACACGTTTTACCTCTGTGATTACCTTCTATCTAAGCCTCTACAAACTGCCCCCTTATTTCAGTTCTTTTGACAGACATGCATTTTAGCCAATCTGTGCTCATTTCACGTTCATGAGCTCAATGTTATCTATATGAAACACATGACCTAATGCCCTCTAGTGGTCAAAATGCATTCAGATTAGAGGCAGTCTTCAAGGTCTAAGAAATTAGCATATGAACCTCCTAGGTTTAGCTTTCAACTAAGAATATCAAGAGAACAAAGCAAAATTGGTGATAAAAGTAAATTGGAAAGTTGTTTAAAATGACATGCCCTATTTAAATCATGCAAGTTTTTTTTTGGGACTTGCCTGTCCCTTTAATAAAAATCTAGAAAATAGGGTAAAAATTAAATCTAAAGATATTTTCTTTCTTTTAGTAACAAAGCCTAATAGAGTAAATGCTAATCTTATAAATACTGTAATTACTCTGGGTTGCAGCTTGATACTGAAAAATTGGAAGAATAAGAAGGCACCCACAATGATGAGCTTCATACACTCTATTTATTTTTAGATAGTTTTTGAGCAATTTAATATATCACCTTTATATAATAAAAAAGATTAAAGAAGTTTTCACAAAATGGCTAAGAGTTATTTTATCTTACCCATTGTCCATTTAATTTCTATTGATGTGTTATTTCCGAAGATCAGAATATTTTGAATCTTCAATCTTACAGAATATTTTTCCATCTGAATGGTATTAGTTCCTGCTAGGTGACTCTAGAGGGGTATGGGAGAGGAGGAGGTTTTTTTTTGTGTGTGTATTGTCTTTGTTTCTGTTTCCCTAACCTCCAGGAGAGATGGGAAAGAAAAGAGAGAAAATCACAACAAGGGTACTAGATTGGGCTTTCTTTTTATTTCTGTATAGATTGGATGAAGTCCCATGTATAATAATATTATTAGTCAGGCTTACATATGGATCTTAGACTTGATACACATGACTTCTGTAAAGTAAAATGTTATGTAAGAAACACAAAAGAAAATGTTTGGCTTTCACGTCCCTTTAAGTGTATAAAGATACCAGTACAGAGGGCTTTCACGTCCCTTTAAGTGTATAAAGATACCAGTACAGAGGGCTTTCACGTCCCTTTAAGTGTATAAAGATACCAGTACAGAGGGCTTTCACGTCCCTTTAAGTGTATAAAGATACCAATACAGAAGGCTTTCAGTGGTGCACCATTATTTTTGCATGATCGTCTTCTTCTTGTGTTTGAGCTGGATTTTGTGATGACTAAAATGAGTTGTTAGAGGCTGCAGCAGAAAAGGGGGGGAATAAAGTATTAATATATCTCATTTATTTGATGTCATTATAGTATAAGTCATAGAGACTTTAAAGGGACAGTCAACACCAGAATTGTTGTTGTTTAATAAGAAAGATAATCCCTTTATCACCCATTCCCCAGTTTTGCATGCCATAACCAACACTGTTATAGAAATACACGTTTTACCTCTGTGATTACCTTGTATCTTTGCCTTTGCAAACTGCCCCCTTATTTCAGTTATTTTGACACACTTGCATTTTAGCCAATCAGTGCTTACTCCAGGGTAATTTCACGTGCATGAGCTCAATGTTATCTATATGAAACACATGAACTAATGCCCTCTAGTGGTCAAAATGCATTCAGATTAGAGGCAGTCTTCAAGGTCTAAAAAATTAGCATATGAACCTCCTAGGTTTAGTTTTGAACTAAGAATACCAAGAGAACAAAGCAAAATTTGTGATAAAAGTAAATTGGAAAGTTGTTTAAAATTGCATTCTCTATTTAAATCATGAAAGTTTTATTTGGACTTGATTGTTCCTTTAAATATTTGTTTACATCTAGAATAAAACTCTGAGAGAATGTTAGTTTTTAGCACCAGTGTCCGAAGACTATTCATTGCATCCACCACCCATTCTGACAAGTTCTTTCTCAAATTTATTTTCTTCTGAGAGCCGTCTTGCTCCACCTTTTCTTTTTTTCCTGAATACTCCTCCATCTTGGACTTTGTTGAGTCCATTTTTTTATTTTCCTCTGTCAAATAAATCCAACTTCTAGGTTAGCTAGCTTTCAAGACTTGACCTACTGATATCCTAACTTCAATCATGGAGACTATTTACCCATAAGGCAACAAAAACTCTGTGTGTAAACAGAAGTCTGATATCAGATGAAATTTCTCCCAACATGACTCCAGCCTCAGCAGATCAGATGGCCACACTGGGTTGTCCTTCACAAGACCTCACTGGGGAGAACGTCATCTTCAGCTTCTTTCTTTTCTTTCCCACGGACTCAAACGATGATTTTTGGAATGCTGATCTACAGATGATCCCCAATAACAGTAGGATAATGAGTGGGCAAAGGAACACAGAGACCTTCCCAACTAGAAGAGATACAACATAGTAACTTTTCTACTAAGGGATGAAATCAGGTAATACATCTCCAATAATATGAATTAAAAAATATTTTCCCTATTTAATTACCCTACAAATCTCATTAAAAAGGGAGTTTTCACCATCAGTACACAGGGTAACTATTGTGTTGTATTTAAAGGGACATTCCATCAACATTTAAAATGAATAACATCTTTAAATAGAAACATATGTGCAATATACAAGTAGTGGCAAAAATGCTTCTAGTAAAAGGTCTAACTATTTTAGTGTTAACATTTTTCTCTGCATTTGCATGTGAAGCATAGCTAGATATTCTCAATGCACCAGCAGTTTAAATAATGTAGCTGCTCAGAGCACCAGTGGGGCTTGTATCATGTCAGCAATTAACAAATTGAGTCATTATCAGATGGTAGAAGCATCTTACGGTCTCTGAGGAAGTGCTGTGCTTAAAATGCTGGTGCACAGTGCATACTTAAATACACCTTTGAAATAGCTATAGCTAGAGGCATTTTACACATACACACAGACATGTACACATATATAGAATATGTATACTCTCCAGCACCTTTGTATCAAACGGGTAACCACGCCATCCAGGACTCCACACCAACAAGTCTCAAATACAATGTAGAAAAAAGAGGCAGATGGCAGCACTCCAGAATAAAAGATGTATATTTATTTACATCTACTCCAAACAAACATAGAACAACAACGTTTCGGGTGTTATCCCTTAATCATGTTGTATACATCACATACTAGAATCGCACCTTATAAACCTTAAATCCCTCCCCTCAATCACAATTAACACACCTGTGTCAAAAGAATCTCAGGTAAATGCAAAATATACTACCACCTAGTGGTCATATACAATGACCTACAAGCTTATCATTAGCCCTCTAGTGGATATATACATATATACACACCAGCACACTCATGTCTATTATACACATATACATAATACACACATATACACCAGCACACACATGTCTATTATACACATATACATAATACACACATATACACCAGCACACACATGTCTATTATACACATATACATAATACACACATATACACCAGCACACACATGTCTATTATACACATATACATAATACACACATATACACCAGCACACACATGTCTATTATACACATATACATAATACACACATATACACCAGCACACTCATCTCTATTATACACATATACATAATACACACATATACACCAGCACACACATGTTTATTATACACATATACATAATACACACATATACACCAGCACACACAAACATATACATAATACACACATATACACCAGCACACACAAACATATACATAATACACACATATACACCAGCACACTCATGTCTATTATACACATATACATAATACACACATATACACCAGCACACACATGTCTATTATACACATATACATAATACACACATATACACCAGCACACACATGTCTATTATACACATATACATAATACACACATATACACCAGCACACTCATCTCTATTATACACATATACATAATACACACATATACACCAGCACACACATGTCTATTATACACATATACATAATACACACATATACACCAGCACACTCATCTCTATTATACACATATACATAATACACACATATACACCAGCACACACATGTTTATTATACACATATACATAATACACACATATACACCAGCACACACAAACATATACATAATACACACATATACACCAGCACACACAAACATATACATAATACACACATATACACCAGCGCGCACATGTCTATTATACACATATACATAATACACACATATACACCAGCACACACATGTTTATTATACACATATACATAATACACACATATACACCAGCACACTCATGTCTATTATACACATATACATAATACACACATATACACCAGCACACACATGTCTATTATACACATATGCATAATAAACACATATACACCAGCACACACATGTCTGTTATACACATATACATAATACACACATATACACCAGCACACACATGTCTATTAAACACATATACATAATACACACATATACACCAGCACACACATGTCTATTATACACATATAAATAATACACACATATACACCAGCACACACATGTCTATTATACACATATAAATAATACACACATATACACCAGCACACACATGTCTATTATACACATATACATAATACACACATACACACCAGCATACACGTCTATTATACACATATACATAATACACACATATACACCAGCACACACATGTCTATTATACACATATGCATAATAAACACATATACACCAGCACACACATGTCTATTATACACATATACATAATACACACATATACACCAGCACACAAATGTCTATTATACACATATACATAATACACACATATACACCAGCACACTCATGTCTATTATACACATATACATAATACACACATATACACCAGCGCGCACATGTCTATTATACACATATACATAATACACACATATACACCAGCACACACATGTCTATTATACACATATACATAATACACACATATACACCAGCACACACATGTCTATTATACACATATAAATAATACACACATATACACCAGCACACACATGTCTATTATACACATATAAATAATACACACATATACACCAGCACACACATGTCTATTATACACATATACATAATACACACATACACACCAGCATACACGTCTATTATACACATATACATAATACACACATATACACCAGCACACACATGTCTATTATACACATATACATAATACACACATATACACCAGCACACACATGTCCATTATACACATATACATAATACACACATATACACCAGCACACACATGTCTATTATACACATATACATAATACACACATATACACCAGCACACACATGTCTATTATACACATATACATAATACACACATATACACCAGCACACACATGTCTATTATACACATATACATAATACACACATATACACCAGCACACACATGTCTATTATACACATATACATAATACACACATATACACCAGCACACACATGTCTATTATACACATATACATAATACACACATATACACCAGCACACACATGTCTATTATACACATATACATAATACACACATACACACCAGCACACACGTCGATTATACACATATACATATTGCACACATATACACACATGTACACACATACACACCAGCACACACGTCTATTATACACATATACATAATACACACATATAAACAGATATACATACAGACATGTACACACCAGCACACACGTCTATTATACACATATACATAATACACACATATAAACACGTAAACATACAGACATGTACACATATACGCACCAGCACCCACATATCTATTCTACACATATACATAATACACACATATACACACATATACACCAGCACATACATGTTTATTATACACATATATAATACACACATATAAACACATATACATAATACACACATATAAACACATATACATACAGACATGTACACACATATACACACCAGCACGCACATGTCTATTATACACATAAACATAATACACACATATAAACACATACATACAGACATGTACACACATATACACCAGCACATACATGTTTATTATACACATATACATAATACACACATATACACCAGCACACACATGTCTATTATACACATATACATAATACACACATATACACCAGCACACTCATGTCTATTATACACATATACATAATAAACACATATACACCAGCACATACATGTCTATTATACACATATACATAATACACACATATACACCAGCACACTCATCTCTATTATACACATATACATAATACACACATATACACCAGCACACACATGTCTATTATACACATATACATAATACACATATATACACCAGCACACACATGTCTATTATACACATATACATAATACACACATACACACCAGCACAACACACGTCTATTATACACATATACATAATGCACACATATACACACATGTAAACACATACACACCAGCACACACGTCTATTATACACATATACATAATACACACATATAAACACGTAAACATACAGACATGTACACACATATACGCACCAGCACACACATATCTATTATACACATATACATAATACACACATATACACACATGTACACACATATACACAAGCACAACACACGTCTATTATACACAAGCACAACACACGTCTATTATACACATATACATAATGCACACATATACACACATGTAAACACATACACACCAGCACACACGTCTATTATACACATATACATAATACACACATATAAACACGTAAACATACAGACATGTACACACATATACGCACCAGCACACACATATCTATTATACACATATATAATACACACATATAAACACATATACATAATACACACATATAAACACACATACATACAGACATGTACACACATATACACACCAGCACGCACATGTCTATTATACACATAAACATAATACACACATATAAACACATACATACAGACATGTACACACATATACACCAGCACATACATGTTTATTATACACATATACATAATACACACATATAAACACATATACATACAGACATGTACATACATATACACACCAGCACACACATGTATATTATACACATATACATAATACACACATATAAACACATACATACAGACATGTACACACATATACACACCAGCACACACATGTCTATTATACACATATACACAATACACACATATAAACACATACACATACAGACATGTATACACATATACACACCAGCACACACATGTCTATTATACACATATACATAATACCATCATATAAACAAATACATACAGACATGTACACACATATACACACCATCACACACATGTTTATTATACACATATACATAATGCACACATATAAATACATATACATACAGACATGTACACATATATACACACCAGCACACACATGTCTATTATACACATATACATAATACACACATATACACACATATACACACATACAGACATGTACACACATATACACACCAGCACACACGTCTGTCATACACATATACATAATACACACATAAACACATATACATACAGACATGTACACACATATACACACCAGCACACAAATGTCTATTATACACATATACATAATACACACATATAAATACATATACATACAGACATGTACAAACATATACACACCAGCACACACATGTCTATTATACACATGTACATAATACACACATATAAACACATATACATACAGACATGTACACACATATACACACCAGCACACAAATGTCTATTATACACATATACATAATACACACATATAAACACATACATACAGACATGTACACACATATACACACCAGCACACACATGTCTATTATACACATATACATAATACACACATATAAACACATACATACAGACATGTACACACATATACACCAGCACATGCATGTTTATTATACACATATACATAATACACACATATAAACACATACACATACAGACATGTACACACATATACACACCAGCACACACATGTCTGTTATACACATATACATAATACACACATATAAACACATACATACAGACATGTACACACATATACACCAGCACATACATGTTTATTATACACATATACATAATACACACATATAAACACATACATACAGACATGTACACACATATACTCACCAGCACACACATGTCTATTATACACATATACATAATACACACATATAAACACATACATACAGACATGTACACACATATACTCACCAGCACACACATGTCTATTATACACATATACATAATATACACATATAAACACATACATACAGACATGTACACACATATACACACCAGCACACACATATCTATTATACACATATACATAATACACACATATAAACACATACACATACAGACATGTATACACATATACACACCAGTGCACACATGTCTATTATACACATATACATAATACACACATATAAACACATACATACAGACATGTACACACATATACACACCAGCACACACATGTCTATAATACACATATACATAATGCACTCATATAAATACATATACATACAGACATGTACACACATATACACACCACTACACACGTCTGTTATACACATATACATAATACACACATATAAATACATATACATACAGACATGTACAAACATATACACACCAGCACACACATGTCTATTATACACTTATACATAATACACACATATATATACAGACATGTACACACATATACACACCAGCACACAAATGTCTATTATACACATACATAATACACACATATAAACACATACATACAGACATGTACAGACATATACACACCAGCACACACGTGTCTATTATACACATATACATAATACAAACATATAAACAAATACATACAGACATGTACACACATATTCTCACCAGCACACACATGTCTATTATACACATATACATAATCCACACATATAAACACATATACATACAGACATGTACACACATATACACCAGCACATACATATTTATTATACACATATACATAATACACACATATAAACACATACACATACAGACATGTACACCCATATACACACCAGCACACACATGTCTATTATGCACATATACATAATACACACATATAAACACATACATACAGACATGTACACACATATACACACCAGCACACACACATATCTATTATACACATATACATAATACACACATATAAACACATACACATACAGACATGTATACACATATACACACCAGTGCACACATGTCTATTATACACATATACATAATACACACATATAAACACATACATACAGACATGTACACACATATACACACCAGCACACACATGTCTATAATACACATATACATAATGCACTCATATAAATACATATACATACAGACATGTACAAACATATACACACCACTACACACGTCTGTTATACACATATACATAATACACACATATAAACACATACATACAGACATGTACACACATATACACACCACTACACACGTCTGTTATACACATATACATAATACACACATATAAATACATATACATACAGACATGTACAAACATATACACACCAGCACACACATGTCTATTATACACTTATACATAATACACACATATATATACAGACATGTACACACATATACACACCAGCACACAAATGTCTATTATACACATACATAATACACACATATAAACACATACATACAGACGTACAGACATATACACACCAGCACACACGTGTCTATTATACACATATACATAATACAAACATATAAAC